>NW_019731253.1:0-539 GCF_002891405.2 Cryptotermes secundus | reverse complement strand
ATTAAACTCCTGAATATGGATCAATATTTAGTGCGACACGTCCATATTTTAAATATATGCCTAGAATTACAATATTGACCTTCTCAAAATATTAATAATATACAGAGAATTTGTATTAAAATTTGTACTAATAGTATTAGCATAAATTTCAATCTGAGTTTTGATTTGATTGTAAAACTATGTTTGTTGTGTTGACGGAAACCTTACCTTGCCTTATAGGATAGTTGGTACTGAGGCTGAGGTTCGAACTCGTCACTGCCAGAATATAATTGCCAGTTTTCTTGCCATTGCACGTGGTCCGACTTTCAGATCAACTCTACCTACTCGACCCAGAGAATTCATTCATCAATGGCTCTACAGCCGTTTGTTGGGCCCTGGCCTCTTTTTCACTTTCGTAATATTATATTACACAGTCGGTAGGACTCCTTGGACGAGCGATCAGCCCGTCGCAAGACCGCTACCTACACACAGCGCAACAAAGACACAGAATAAATGCACGCAAATACATCTATGCCTTGAGTGGGATTCTAACACACGAT
>NW_019731252.1:1174-1268 GCF_002891405.2 Cryptotermes secundus | reverse complement strand
AATCTGTTAGAATTCCTGAATTTATAGTCAAATCTTTTCAAAATAGTTGATATTTTTCATATTAATTGAAATCAATAAAGAATGTTTGTTTAAA
>NW_019731252.1:0-1016 GCF_002891405.2 Cryptotermes secundus | reverse complement strand
CTAATATAAAGTAGAAATCTTCAATAATATCTATAGAATTTCATTTAATAAGAAGAAATCTTTAACGTGTCGTGTGCAAATCCTTATATTAACGTGAAATAGTCAAAATAATTTCGGAAAAATTTTCATAAAATCGGGTTATTTCCTTCAAAATTAGTTTAAAATTTTTAACTACCTTGACTGAATGAAAATTTTATTAAAATTGATAAATTATTGTAGTAATTATCAGAAATTTAAAAAAATTCCTTATTTAGAGTGAACCATTTTATGAACTGTTTGAAACTCTTTCTTTTAACTTGAAGAAGTCTAGAATTTTACTGTAAAATAATATAAATGTTGAAATTTTTCAAAATTCAATAGAAATTCATTAAATTATTTTAGAATCTTTGAAAATTTCTTTAAATTTAATGAAACATTGCGTAAATCATCGCAGATTCTGCTAGAGTTCCTAAACTTAGAGTGAAACCTTTCACAAAATAATTGACATTACATATATTAATTGAAATCGAGAAAGACCTTTTGGTTTAAAATTATATAAATAAGTTTGAAGATCATATTTGGTTTAGAATTCTTTGAAATCACAGGAAATAACTAAAATTTCCTTAAAATTAATTAAATAATTATCGTCAAAATATTGTAAAAAGTTCCAAAATTAATATGGAATCATTAAAAATTTGTTGAAATTCTCTATATTTACTTGATATGTTAACTAATTTTTGGTCAAAATTTCATAAATTACGTTGAAATCAATCAAAACCTGGTTTATATTCGTTAAATTTAACATAATATCTATCAAAAATTACTTCAATTTCCCTATTATAAACTACAAATCGTCAATAATTTGGATATTTTTCTAATTAATGAGAAGAAATCTTTCACACATTCTGTGTAAATCCTTATATTCACGTGAAATATTCAACGAATTTTCGGAAATATTAATAAATTTGTTTCATTTCTTTCAAAAATTGTTCTAATTCCTTTAATTTACTTAGAATTACTGAAAAATTTATTAAAAT
>NW_019731251.1:0-776 GCF_002891405.2 Cryptotermes secundus | reverse complement strand
TAAAAGGAATACATAAGGATATAATATATATACATAAATAATAAATGTTAAAACTTTCGTCTTATTAAATGGAATCCTTTCCAAATTATTGACAATTTCTACATTATATTAGGGAAATTAAATTAAATTTTGATTGTTAAGTTAAATTTAACGAATATAAACCAGATTTTGAAAGATTTTAAAGTAATTTTTTAAATTTTGACCAAAAATTAATCTATATTTCAAGTTAACATAAAGAATTCCAACGAATTTTCAAAGATTTCAATTTATGGAATCCTTTCAATTCCTTTGAAGGTATTTAATTATTAATTTTGAGGGCTTTCCTGATAAGTAATGGAATTCTAAACTAATTTCGAACTTCAACTTAATTTATGTAAATTTAAACAAAAATTCTTTCTCGATTTCAAGTTAATATAAATAATATCAATTATTTTGTGATAGATTTCACCCTAAAGTGAGGAATTCTAAGAGATTCTTTGACAATTTAAATAATATTTCAGGAGATTTAAAGACATTTTCAGCGATTCGAAGGTAATTTAAGGAATTTTTATTGAGTTTTTAATGAATTCAACGAAATTCAATTCAATTCAATTCAATTCAATTCTTTATTATTTATGTGCTGAGCCAACAGCCGTAAGGCCAATTATAGACACAGCACAGTGTATGATAGAAGTAATTACATTCTGGACAAACACAATATGAAGTCAAACAATGATTAAAGGTTAATGTTAGAGGAAAACAAATTAATACATATAAATAACATACATAATAATAAT
>NW_019731250.1:2165-9452 GCF_002891405.2 Cryptotermes secundus | reverse complement strand
TTAATCAAATATGTAAGTCAAATACTATTTAACATTAATCAAATTGCATTACAAATTAAATCAACTATATCACATTTTATCTTACATTACTAAGTGAAAAATTTCATGCTAAAGAAACAGTGAGTATTTTTACTTCCTTCGGCCAGGAAACTCACACAAAAGACAACTAAATATACACGTCTGTGAATCTTTTGTCTGTTATTAATAAACTGGAGGTTGGAATACCAAAGATTCAAGCCTTCTCCAAATTCAGTGCGATCTCATTTCATTTTCCTATGAAATTCTGGGTCCTGGAATAAGTATAAGGATATATTTGGCACCTTTGTTGATAAGACATGGACATATACTTACCTTTTACCTATCGTAGAATACTCGATATCTGATTCTGGTATCCTATAAATATATGATGAGAATTGTGGAGTCAAACTGACTCTCTGCACAACACAGAAGAACAAGCCACAAAACAAGAGATATTACAGGAGGGACAGAGAGGAAATACAGACCTTGATGAGTGTTAAGATAAGCACACAGGAAACACGAGAGAGCAGAAACAACCTAGGAAAGAAGAAACATACATCAACTGTGATGCTGCTGATAACAATCATCATCATCGTCACTACCACATCAACACAAAAGTGAGGATAAGAAATAGCCATTATTTATTATCTGTAGATCTGTATTTCTGCTGATGTTCACTGTCACATTAGAATAAATAGTCAAAGTGTGCTCTCTCTCTTCACAACAACCATAGTGGCTATGCATGCCAATAAGGTACAAAAAATACTCTGCGTATAATTCCACATGATAATGTTCACAACACCACAGAATAATCCAGCTCTTCGAGTAGTCTTCTTAGAGGCACCTGAGCAGCCTCCACTTACCTCATCTCTCTGCAGTGACAGCAAGACGCTTACCTATACCCAGATGGAAGCAGTGCACAATGTCTGCATGCGGATGGTCAACTGACATGTCAAAGCAAGACATTCTCAAGGAATACCAGCTCCTGTGCTTGCGCCCGGTGTATCTGTAAGGCAATATCGAATATCAGTAACAGATTCCGAGACATTTTACAGGTTTCGAGATTACAATTAATATAATGGGTCTCTGCTGAAGGAGAGGGAAAGTTTCAGTAAGATTTTCACTTCTCATACTTTTCACAGACAGGCTGTATCTATGTATCGCCAAATAATTGAAATGGCGGACATGTTACAAAAGAACCTTTGGCGCATCAATTCACCTGTTCACCAGTGTTCTAAGTCAGCACGTGCAACCACGGCAGCAGATACACAAGGTACTGCCCATGCCCTCACATTACTGGCATGTGACAGAAATGTCTAGGCCAGGTTCAGTCACAATGGAACGATGTGGAGAACAATACAGCAAGTACATGCAAATCACATCATTGCTCCTAACATAAAAATTAAACTCTGAATTTGTAGACACCTTCACAGTTACGGACACAAGTTAAGTGTGTTAAAGTGGTCACACTTCTGACTTGTATTCCGAAGAGCCATGATTTCAATTCTGGCCAAGGCTCTTAGTACCCTGGCTGGCTGAGGACTTCTTTCTGCTTTTCCTCACTCCCTTCAGGAAAAAGTTGAGGCACTAACTTAAATTACTTGTATACCATTACTGCTTCCATCCACATCTGTTCCAATCGTTATTACCATCTCATGCAGTTTTAGTCTCATTTACCGTCACTGAACTACAAATAAAAAATAGACAGGAGTGGAACAACTTCCAGCTCCAAACACAGGCAGATGCTGGCATGGCACCTCATACTAGACCACAACTGCCTCTACATAGCCCGACCTACTGACATTACTAGTAAACAAACCATAAACAAACAAAATTAAGAAGGGGTAAAAAAACAACTTTTGAAACCTAACTTTTCAATTAATAATCATCATCATCATCAATACATTCCAAACAGCACAAAACCAGTGACTAAAATTCACTAACCTCTGATGCTGTGTTGAGTCAAGGCTGCTCTGGGTGGAGGCACCTGTGTCCTATCTTTATCACATCTTCCACAGCCCTTGGATGCTGTACTAGTCTGCAAGCTAAGAAAAGACACGCAGCAGCCATTTCCTTCTCATGGAACAGGGTGAAGGGGCTGGAGCACATACACAATTCCTGTGCTGACACATAACCGTGTACTGAAAAACAAGTTAAGGAGAAACAATACAGCTGAATCCAACAGAACATGTGACTGATTCACACATTCTATCATGCTAATGTCAAAAACAGATACACAAAACATAAACTCAAGGACTACAGTCTCATCTTAGACACCACATGCAATTGAGATGATTTACATAATACACCACTCGAGCGTGTTCCGCTCTGTTGATCTACACTCAACTGTGGCTACAAAATTTGACTTCTCTCCCTCTTATCTCTAACAAGTGAAATCTCAACATTAAATTTCCTGTTGCAGCCAAAACAGCACGAGAAAAAAGCCTTGTTACATTAAGAGGAATGAGCTAACGTACTGAGCATGCAGTTCCCTCTTCCTTATCATCTTATTACAGCCGCAAGATTACAGGAATTTCTTCACTGTAGGCAGTACACATTTTTATTTTGATATGTAAATATGTTATGGGTTTTTGGAGGTTATCAGTGAACTGTGAAACCCATGTTATGTTCATCATACTGGGTCATCTCTCTCTCTCTCTCTCACACACACACACACACACACACACGTCTTCTCTTCTATAAGAATGCCCACACAGGATGTTCGTCAAGTAATAACAGACGGAGAACTTCTCATTTACGTCTCTGTTATCCCGCAAGAAGCCGTGCACACACCAAGGCTTACACATGCCATGGACACAAGCCCTACTTCAGAAGCTAACAATCACTCCACTATTACAGAATTTCCAAACATTTTATGAAACCAAAACATTCACTGACAATTTCACACAAGCCTGCCACTGGTGCCTGTCTTCAGCTACATGAATACAGTCCATACGTCCATACCACGCCAGTGATAATATATTCCTTGGATAGTTGCTGGTCATAACCCATTTACATTAAACTGGTGATACATGATCATGATGCCTGGCTATTGGTTTTAAGAAATGAGCTCTATTTCTAGTTTCCACAATTATTGGAACCTAACTTGGGACAAAGAAATAATAACTGGAATAACAGCTCTTCTTAAAGCATTATCTATTTCAGAAATTTAATGTACATCTTTTGCTATAGTCTGTGGTGGGGAACTCAGAAATACATCCATACTTCCACTGACAAGTAAAAGTTTAAATAACAACTTCAAAGTATTCTAGCCTACTTTATATTATTGCCTCTCTCTCGCTCTCTCTCTTAACTCACTACTCCTGATCTGCAAATCATTTTACCTCTACCAATATATATTAAGCTTTATTGTGATGTGAAGCAACATTTGTTATGCTTCTCTTAAAAACTCTTATGGCTGCTTTAAGCAATTCAATTCATGTTCATTTACATGCAAACTTAACAGTACAGAGGCCAATTACAAAGCTAGCACGAACAGAAGAAAAACACAAAAATAATTACAAAATAAAATACAAAAATTGTACTCTATATTAATTACACAGTTAGCATGAATAAGATACAGAAGCAAACCCACACAGACAAAACAACAATGTGAGAATTTAAGTTTCAAATAGAACAGCATACAATAAAAATGAACTCATACTGGTCCAGTTAATTCGAAAGCTGAGATTACATTCCCCGTGGGGACTATGTTTTTATAAAACCATAATTTGGCAGAAGGCATTTGCAACTCACGATTTCGTTACAAACGCAATGTCGATACACCTAAAAAAAAACCGTTCATTCACAAACAATATTAAACATTCTCCGATAATCTCCACACTAGGGGAATAAATATCTGCAAAACACTTCTTATTTCTACTTACATTTCAACGAAATCCTCACGAACCTTCGTCCCAGACGTCCTACACATCCTACACCGCCATACTGACAAAATGGCTGCCTAAATGTAAACAAATTAGCATCGAAATCTCTCCGCCAGTGGCGCGGTTTCCAACCTCCATACCCCCACCTCCATACTCGACCAATAGGGACACAAGGGGACACTAGTAGCTAATAGTGCTGTCAATTCGTGTACCGCACTCGTCAAACATACGAATTGTGCCACTTTTCCAAAGCGTCCCTTGGCTATCTTTATCCCACGATTTTGCCTTATATTCTGCGAATGAGACATAAACATATACTTACTTTTACACAGACCTCCTTACTAGCATCAATTACAGTTTTAGTTTTCTTCTCATTATGGTACCTATTTCACACTTCTTTACAACATTCTGTGAGATCTGTCTGGTGTATTAGTGCACCCAGATTCACATCATCAATTTCGCAACAATAATTATTACAGTGCAAGGTCATCAGCCTTGCACCCACCAGATAACACAGAGGAGCCAGGTCTCTGTATTTATGTTCAACAGAGACAGGGTGGCCCACATGCCAGCTGCATGTTTCACCCCGTACAATATATCTAAAAACGTGAGTACTTATGAAATAATCACTTGCAATCATGAAAACACACCAGAATTAATTACTTCTACATTTTTTTTTACTTCCTTCACAGTGAAAGGCAAAAACACAAATTCTCACTCTACGATAGGTGACGTATACTATGTTATTGGAAGTGTAACGCTGCAAGAAAATAACTTTCCTGATAAATATTCAATTTTTCTTGTTAGTAATTCATCTGGAAGTGAACACGCATACAACTAAATATATATTTATATCTTGTCCTTAAATACAGGGCAGAATCGTAAGAAAACTGTAGCTAATTAACCCTCTGAAGAGGTGCTGGAACGGTTAAATAAATATTTAAAAAAGAAAAAAAAATTGTATTAAGAAGGAATTACGGGCAGATCAAATCTTAGGAATGCTTCCTCTAATTCCTTTCAGAATCTTGTGTCTTCCATTCTGTTCCCCGAAGAAAGTATAGATTATAATATACAAGACTTTGACTTTATTTCTTGTTACTTTATGAAATGTAAAACTTTGCACTGAAACTCAGAAGACCGTAATCGTTATAATAATTTCTGAATAGACTGTTGTTTTATGTTTACTTAATACATCTGTACCACTTTTAAGATAAGATTACAGGCCATTTTGTGCATGGAGTTTATACATGGGGTCAGTTTGGGTATCAGAACAGACAGCGAATCTTTCACAGAAGACCATTAGCTGAAAGATCACTGTTGAATTGAATTGAATTGAATTGAATTTATTTACATTCCGTAAATCCAGCACAGGTGAGACACCATAGGATATGGAACAAGTCAAATTAAAACACATAATATCTATACAATAATACAGTAATATTGCAATTAAATGAGGTAAATACTTATAATACGCATTAAAATTTCCATTAAGACGTTCATTCATTACTCATTCCATTAATCAAGTACGCCAAATTAGAATGCATATAAAAGAGACAATTATCATCCAAAATTCAGTTGATGCGGAGGAGTGTTTCGTTGGAGGTAGAATCCTGTCTCTATTATTAAACTGTTACGAGAAGGAAGAAATATAAGCACGATGGAGAAAAGTACACTGAGGAGCTACTTAATATGTACTCTTCAATACACGTTAAAAGAGAGATGTGATTAGCTCAGCAGACTCCTACAGTGGCAAAAGACTTTGAATCTCCATTCCTTCAACATATATGCTGACTGCAGCTTTGAGTGGTTTTCTTCAGTTATTCCATGCAAATATCAGACCACACTAATGCCATGATGTTCCCATCCTATTCCCGTTCCATCAGATCTTACTGTCTCATTCCATGCTACATACCCTCTCAGATGACACAGCATCGATAAATAGCATGAGAACCAATCTGCCAAAGGCAGTCCACTCAGTGCAGTAACAAAACTTTGGGGCTCAAAGTATGACAAACACCACAAGAGGAGCTATAGCAGTCTAGTTCATGCTAAAGGTCAGAAGAATGAGCAAACATCACACAAGATCTGCATATGACATGTTTGAGCCAGTTATTACTTTCAAAAATATAGAAATTAATTATACATCACAGTTCAGATTTCTAGGTGTCAGTATAACAAATAATCTAAAATGGAGCTCACATATTCAGCCCTTGTGTCTAAAATTGAATAAGGCATGTTACATTATTAAATCCTTGAAAGATGCAGTGAGTTTCTATATACTCAGGAATATTTACTTTGCCAGATTTCAGTCCTTAGTAAGTTATGGTTTCGTTTTTGGGATGGAGAAAGCGAAAATAGTAGAGTGCTGGAAATACAAAATGGATAATTCATTTAATGAAAGGTGTAAATAATAGAACATCATGCAGACATATTTTTAAGGAATTAAAGGTTTTAACTGTTACCTCCTTGTATATTTTTGAGGCAGTGTCCTATTTTCAGAAATATAATTTATACTGTATGAGAAATTCAGATTTATATGAATATAATACTTGAAGGAAAGATGACGTGCCAAATTGTAACACATCCACTTTTAAGAAAAGTGTTATCAATAAGGGTAATAAATTGTATAGCAGACTGCCTTTGAAATTAAGAAAATCAGATGGATGTAAGAAAGACTTTAAACGTAAGCTAAAAGTATTTTTACTAGATCATCCATCTATACATTGTATGAGTTTCTTTTAGAGGGACTGTTGAAAGCATAGCAAAACCTCTATTCAACAATTCAAATAGATAACAAATTGTTGCTTGTAATATCTTAATGTGATCAGTGTTTGACATGGCCATACATAGGACTTTTGATTTACCATAATACCCTTAAAATTCTCTCGATATACTCATAAGGTTAACAAAACTAGCATGATAGGCTTTTTTTTTAAATCAGCTGGCATTTTCAATTTATGTATTGTATCTAATTTGATTACTTATCTGGTTTTGATAGTGTGTGTTATGTTTTAATTGTATGTTTAACCTTGTCAAGAGTAATTAATTATTCCTGACAAAAGGAGCAAAAGGATTTCAAGAATGATGTATTTAATGATGTGACTTGTTCAGGTGTTACTCTTTGTAGCAATTATGAGTGCTAAATAAAACAAATGAATGAATTTAGTGGGAGTACAGGAGGTTAGGTTGTGTAATGGTGACACTGATTCAGTAAACAATTATACACTTTCTGTGGAAATGGGAATGAGAATCATGCTTTATTGTAGATAAGGAGGCAGAGTTTGTTACAATGGATTATATAATGTGTAAAATCAAGGACATTGGTGTGATGTAGTGAATGTGCATGGTCCGAACTGGGATGAAAATGATGATCACAAAGTGC
>NW_019731250.1:0-1962 GCF_002891405.2 Cryptotermes secundus | reverse complement strand
TCACAGGAGCCATTCAAAAGCTTAGTATGAAAGAGCATGTTGTTGCAAGAGGATCATCTGGATTTTGGTTTGTTGAATAGGTTTTGCTGTTCATTCTCGTGCAATTTCTTTCCTACATTGCTATTTAAACCCAGATTTGAAAAGCTTCAGGCCACATATGCTCATTTAGAAGTGATAGGTCAAATTCACATTTTTTCATTACAGAACCTCCTTGTATTTGTTTGTGCATATCAAGTAGATTATCATTAATTACATTATTTTACATTTTAATGTATAACTGTTGCGTCAAAGTCTGTCTTAACATCAGATGGTATTAAAGTGATACAGTGTGATAATGTGGTACCTTCCTGAAAACATGTGACCTGTTTAGGCAGAATAGATCGGCATGTGAAGTGTAGGCATTAGAATTTCCCTTCAAATTTTCACTATAAAATGTTGTTCAAGCCATGTTCAGTTACGTTTTCTTGCATCCACTGCCCTAAGGAGCAGGCACATAGCAAAGCCTACACTGACACCTGGAATGGTGGAATGACAAATTGCCACAGTGCCACTTCGTGTATGTGCATTGTGTTATGCTGCTTAGTACAACAATGTTTGAGGTGTCCTTATTTGCGGTTGCTATCTGCCATGTTTTGTTATGGTCACTAAATATGTCTTCTTAAAACTGTGGAGTCCCTTTTTGGGAGTTTGTATTTAGATTAGTAACAATATGAGGTACGATATTAAAGTACTATATAACATAAAAGTGCTTATACACTCTATTTTTCTAAAATTGTACTATCATCATAACACAGCAGTACTCTAAAACTGTTAATATGGTTGCTGTAATGTAGAATCAATTTGATTAGCCATGGCAATTGACATAAATGATTTTAATGATAACTCTCTCAACCATTAGGGTCTGATCCAGTGATTTTTATGTTCTTTTAATTATGTTACAACCATCAACACAGCAAACAGTGTGGGGATATCTTCAATAAAGACAATAGAGATTGGTATATGTCTTGCGTGTTTAATATAAACATAACTGTGCTACATGTTTCAACCATATAATTAGACTCCCATCAGGCACTTATGAACATAACTCATGTAATTAAAATTAATTGTTATGATACAGATCTGTATTCCTGCAACTGACGGCTGTGTTGCCAGCAAATATATATTTATAAAGTGAGCACAGATCTGCAATTTATTATGCTAATAAATTTCATTATTATGGTTATGATTAAAAATACATAAAATATAGAAATATGGATAATATAATGGTATAAAAGTATAAATTGCGCATTGTATTTAAAATTATGGCTAGAGGTTCTGCTTAGGCATGTGCAGCCTTCCACAGATGTGTGTTGGTGTGCTGGAGGGGTGTCTTCATGCTATTTCATGCTTGCTATCGTGCAAGGATGTGGATCTGGTCATAAACATTTCTTTTAATTATTTGAGCTATGTTCATAATATATATAATTATATATTTGAAACATGTAGCCAGTTACGTTTACATTAAACAGATAAAGAGAGTGTAGCTCCGGCGACTGTTCAGTATCACGAGGTCACAAGTATCACAAGAGATTCCGAGCGAAATCACAGCAGAGATCCTGAGTTTGCACTCAGAGTTTTGGATTGACTCTGGCAGTTTCCCCGGTGATAGACAACAGAAGGCTCATTGTATAGCATCCGCCGAGGTATAAATAGTCCAGCTTGGACAAGAAGCAGTCAGTCTCGGGGCAGATGCCGAGGGATACAGAAGAGAGTCTGGAAGTAACCGTTGAAGGAGCCAGTCTTGGGATAGCTACCGCCGAATATAAACAGTTTTGATTTATTTTCATTTTGATTTAATTATTTCGTGTGACATTGCATTGGAATTGGGCTGTGTCGTTTACCATAGTGTTCATTTCGTGAGTATAGTTTATTTTCCACTGTTTTTCATTTCGTTTTCTTAACTATTTTCCTTATTTTTCAGTG
>NW_019731249.1:0-966 GCF_002891405.2 Cryptotermes secundus | reverse complement strand
TTAGTTATTTCGTGATATTTTGAGGAATTCTGAATCAATTTTGATCATTTTCAACCCAATTTATATANATTTTAATGAAATTTTAGTTATTTCGTGATATTTTGAGGAATTCTAAATCAATTTTGATTTTTTAACCTAAATTATATAATTTTAAACCAAAAATCTTTCTCGATTTCAATTAATATAAATAATGTCAATTATTTTGTGAAAGATATAACTCTAAGTTTAGCAACTCTAACAGTATCTGCGACGATTCACCCAATATTTCAGGAAATTTAAAGAAATTTAACGACTCGAAGGTAATTTAGAGGATTTTTATTAAATTTTGAAAATTTTCAACAAGATCTATATAATTTTATCATAAAATTCTTGACGTCTTCAAGTGAAGATAAATAGTTTCTACCAATTCATAAAATGTCCCACCCTAAATAGGTAATTCCTTTAAATTTCTGTTAGTACTATAATAATTTATCAATTTTAATAAAATTTTCAAACATTCAAATTTATTTAAAAATTTTAAATTATTTCTGAACGAAATAAACATAAATTATGAAAAATTTTCAGAAAATTCTTTGACAATTTCACGTTAATATTAGGATTTGCACAAAATAAGTGAAAGATTTCTTCTTATTATATGGGATATTCTCTCGAAATTATTGATGATTTCTTCTTTATATTAGGGAAATGTATGTCAATTTTGATAGAAATCTATTCAATTTTTTGAGGATAAATTATTATTAATTATATTTAATCAAATTTTGAAGTGTTTCATGATAATTCAAGGAATTATAAAGAAATTTTGACCTACTTCAACTTAATTTATGTAACTTTAAACAAACATTCTTTATTGATTTCAATTAATATTTAAAACATCAAATATTTTGAAAAACTTTGACTATAAATTCAGGAAATCTAAGAGAATCTTTGTCGATTTACATTTTATTTTTGGATATTAAAGCAATTTTC
>NW_019731248.1:204978-205676 GCF_002891405.2 Cryptotermes secundus | reverse complement strand
TACTGTTCTGAGACGCACACTTAATATCCACCACAGGGCGTGTTAAATGCACAGAAATGGCCATTACTGAGAGCCGTTACCAATGAACGACTAATGAAAGCAGACTGGGAAATCTTAGCGTGGAGTCATTTGTAGTGTGGAAATTAGCAATAGTGTTATATGTATAATTATTTGTAGATCAGAGCGGCGTGAACAAGTAGTCAATAAATCCATTCGACAATCCACTTCGTCTATAGCCACACCCATAGACCACCCGATGATATCTCTGCAGATCGAAACATGTAGTAGGATTAAAATAAAATAACCCGAATATTAAATATGTTAATATCGGTTTGTAATTAACTGCTGTATTTCCTTCTCTCGAGTATACCCCTTAATACGGGAACATCCTGGGGTTCTCACTGCGGTGATTATGAACAGTGCTATCTTCTGGAAAGTGACGCCGTGTAGGCCCGAACTTCACCAACGTTTACGACAAATATATTACCTTCATCTTCAGGGTCGAAGCATATGCGAATTAAGCAAACCTCTGCTTTCCGGTTGCTTAGCTTACTCTTCGATCTTGAAGACTGTGTCACTACTGTCACGTGTAACAGTGACTAGAGACGGGGTTCGGATTGGTAACTCGATTTACTGATCACTTATACATTCACGACTCGTGACTACACTTTACGTATCATAGTCACACAGAGACTAGT
>NW_019731248.1:183989-204871 GCF_002891405.2 Cryptotermes secundus | reverse complement strand
CCCCCCCAAACCCCCCCCCCCCCCCCGCCATTTTTTTCAGTAGCATAGAGTTAATAATAAGAATTTATGAAGAAACAAAGGGTTAAGACATACTGTAAGAACAAGGAATAGGCGATGAGCAGATAGACCAAACTTGCGCGGACAAGGACATCTACCAGTCCTTGCGTCCAAGCATCTGGTGTTATTTTCCAAAAGCGCAGAAAATGATACTTCAAGAAACCCCACTGAGATTCTTTAGAAATTTAGAATTTGACTTACAGCGGCAAGACACTTTGAGAATTCGAGAAGTGACAGTTTCTACCAGCCGTAAGTCAAAAGTGGGAGTGCCAGGAGATCATTAGTAAGTTGCATCGCTGTCAATTTCGCCGTTTGGTCTTTTAGGGCGAAATTCCATTAAAAATAATCTGTCATTGGCCGGAATCAAAATTAAGCCAACTCCCCTTATTTAAATCAGCCTATCAGGAAAATTAGGAGGAGAGGAGAATAGGCAGATACAATTCAGTTATGACCTCTGGCTCGGCAGAGAGTTCAGTCTAAGTCTGGAGTCGTCTATCAACTTTTGAACTTGGCGGAGGCAAACCCCGCATCACACGCGCTAAAAGATAATTCTAAGAAGTACAAAATTTTGCTCTCATAACGACTCATATAGAGAATTAGCTTAATCAACAAGAGTGCGGCACAAAGGAATTTGGCGAGCTGATCGAGTGCATTTTTGTGTAAGTGTAACACCAGCTGCTTGTAAGCCAAAACTAAATCAGATTGTGAGAATTTATGCAGCCGAGTGTCTTTAAGAACAACAACAATAAAGTGTTGTGGTGGTACAGTGAATTGTATTGATTAGAGGTGCTTCACCCTCACTTGTCCGAGCCTGACCTGTATCCGACATGAAGAGAGAGACTCATCTGCACTAGCTAGACAAATCCACCGTCAGCTTTCACATGCTCACTCCTTCCCCACTTACCATGAACCGTAAACAGCCTCTAACTGTTTACTGGCGCCCATACTATCAGATCCAATCCTGAAATCCAAACCCCAATAATCTCAACTGAAGGAAGAAGCGGTGGAGCCGGGTCAAGCCGAAACTAGCTACGACCTAGCAACTTCAGCAGCGGCAACACCAGGTAGGGCAGCGTCAAAGCGGTCATCGGAACAGAGGGGCCGATCGCCATCAACTCCCGCTCCCTGTACTAATATTCAGACGGAGCCGCAGCCGGAAGGTAGGAGGGACGGTTATAAAAGATTAAGTGGAGCCCAACGTAAGGGCACTAAGAGGACAGTTATAAGTGACGGCCAATGTGTGGGGCTTGAAGTCTCACCAAGAGGACAGTTATACAGCTACCAGCTTCTAACAGCAACACAACGACTGTACTCCCAGTCCAGCTGCCATCTCATACAAACCTCCTAGTCTTCTCTTCACAGACTGACTTACAATGACTACCCCCAAGTCTCATGTCACGACCGACGGTCAGTCTGTCAGTCTGTCTTGGAATAAAGCAACCATCTGAGGCTTACGACCAGATTTACTGTCAGACAGTATTTGATCGAGCGTTCTATGTTTCGGTTTACCACATTCGCTACTCACTTAACGTCTTCTAATTCCAAAATTGCCATCAGATATCATTTGACTGCATCGTTATAAGATTCCTTCCTGCTCTCCGGTGTTATTCTCACTAAAATATGTCACCGAAACTTGCATAGTCATATCCTCTCAAAGCCCCAACAAATGTTGTGCTTACAGTGCGGAAATTCTCGAGTCTTCTTCTCAAATTCACATTTTACTCGTTTAGACGCATCGGACTGGAAAATTTTCCTGCATCCGGAACCCTTTTAACACCTGACATCTGTCGTAAGAAATATATATTATCTAAAAATATACCAACTCACTGCGTCTTCAGCACAGAACACACAAAACAAAATACAGGCCCTTCCTTAGGAATTGGATTTAACTGGCCAGTGTTACCACACAACAGCTGTGACCACTGTTAGCAAACAGTACCCTTACCTTGGTCCCAAACATTGGTTACTCTCTTGGGGCAATAACCTACGGCCAGTCACCGCTCTTACGGATTTGTAGTGCGAATCGTTATTTCCCACAGGCACAATGTTACACTTGGTAGAGGCCGAGCCATAGCTCAAGTGGTTAGTCGCTGGCTTCCCACTGCGGCGGCCCGGGTTCGATCTCGGGTCTGGTCAAGTGGGATTTGCGGTGGACAATGTGGCGCTGGGGCGGGTTTTCTCCGAGCACTTTCGTTTCCCCTGCCAATCTTCATTCCACCAAATGCTCCATCATCATAATCACCCGAGGCAAGTACAATAGGCCAATTAGTGGCCGCCGTGCCGAGTGGACCCAGTTGGACTCCACCCCCCAACTAATCGAATTTTAAGAAAATTAAGAAAAATTATGAACATTTTCCTTCCCATTAAAAATCGCGGCGAATTTTGTGAAGAGAATAAAAAAACTGCTGACTGTGGTACGTAGCATTAAACTTAAATACAGTTAACCCTCGCTAATCCGGTTACTGTTAATCCGGATCGAAACACGAAAAATTAAAAATTCTGTTCACAGTTGAGTACATACTTCAAAAGACACACGGCATTTAGGAAGGCAGATGAGTCACTTGTCTGTTCAGACAAAACTTGACAGTTTCTTCAAACCTGCATTATTAAGTTCTAAAACAAGTACAACTTCTGAGTCTTCTATCGATGAATGAATGTATTTTTTTTTTTGTAGTTTTTGACCTTCCGTCTTGTATTTAACCGTCGTTAGCCCTTACGTTGGGCTCCACTTTGTGTTCTGTGTGGCCCCTTTGTTCGCCTGACTTTTCGAACCTGAAGATGGCGGTGATATGTTGCTCAGAGACATCTGGCTCTCTCTGAATTACATAGTGTCGGAACTCAGAAACCGTAGTTATCACAGTCAACGACGTGACAACCTCAAATACGACGCTGATTACATTTTTTTAGCAGCGTCAACTGATCGACAGTTCCTGGCAATAAGTTGCTGAGTGACTCAGAGAAGCAACCTGATTAAATCTATGACAGAGTTGAAGCTCTCGCGGTGGTGGCTATAGAAATTGCCGTCTTCTGGGATTTTTCACGGCGTCACATCCCACAAGACGACAATTTTTATGAAAACCTATCCTGCTGTTTCCTTCTACAATCAGCAGTGAAGGACTCAAAGTAAGACCCTTACTGTGGAAACAACAAAATGCATGATCATAATTGTCTAAGGTACCAGTGAAACCGACAGCTCTTCTTTACCAGTAAATTCTAAAGGGTACAGGCGATGGTGTATAATAGTAACAATCACTGCGTTTTTGGACTTTGTCCATCGTCCGATATGCTAGAAAATAGCAAACACGACGTTTCGGAAACTGGATCTGTTCCCGTCCTTAGGTGAGGGGGGGGGGGAAGACACCTACCCTGTTGAGTTCAGTGACTGAGGTTAGATCTTTCTAAGGGACCCAACAGAGTAGGTGTCTTCCCGCCTCACCTGAGGACAGAAATAGATCCGGTTTCGGAAACGTTGTGTTTTCTAGTTTCTAGAATATCGGACGATGGACAAAGTCCAAAAACTCAGTAATTCTGAGTATGGTACTTCTTACTTAGAAGGTTCTAAGTTCCAATCTTGATCCTAGACATCGATATACTGCAAAATTTTGAGTTCCTTCATTCCTCCAAGCAGTATTTAAAATAAACCACAATCATCATCTAAAGAACTCTCGTAGGTCCACAGCCGCCGTCTCATTGCACTACCCATGCAGATCAAAGCGTTATTACACCATGAAAAGATTAAATAACGCATGCGCGCTCAGGATCTGAGCTACAGTACCGAGAAAATTCAATTACATCTCACGGGACTCGAAAGTGTCGTTAAAGTAAACAAGCAAGAAACTGACGCTGTGGAGTTCTGCGATATAAAGCCTTGTCTGCTGAAAGTCAACTCACATTTCGTGGGAATATATCGCATCCATATTCAGGATCGAAAAAAGAAAACCTAGCAAAAATCAGCTTGAAGCAGGCTGAAAGTTAACACCCCAGAAGACAGAACTCTTCACGTGGTCACCGCTGTGATGGCCTTTCTCGACCTCGGAATTCATTTTATTGCAGACACGTGCCTGTTGACAGCCAATCAACAGCAGGCATAGGGCGAAGCATACGCTCCTCTCTACATCTGTTCATTTTCGCATTGCTGACTACGCTAATTAACGGAACAGACGCGGAGTTTGAAGTACGCACTTCAGTTACAGGTTTAACGAGACAGTGTCACAAATTTATTGGAGCGTTTTGGTCAATTTAGTTACCAGGTTCTGCATGACGCGTTCACATTCCCCAGAGAACATCAGTGCTTCCGTTTTGGTTTGAATGCCATTATCTTATAAGGCAAAAGTTAAAGCTAACCACCGGCACTAGATGGAAGTGAGCTTCACACCCCGGCGGCTTTAACCCCGGGGAAAGAGCCACCGCTATCCATGGGATAGGAAGCCGGGTTGACCTCAGAACCGGTCTAGACGAGGTACTTACTCATGGAGCTGAGCCCTTCTGGAGAAGCCGCCAATTCTGCAGCTACTCAAGAATTTCTTAGCATTTTATGGAACCCGAAGGTTCTTCACCAAGTTCACAAGAGCCCTCCACTGGTCCCTATCCTAGCCAGATCAATCACATCCATACCATCTCTCTGAGATCCATTTTAATATTGTCCACCCACCTACGCCTTGGTATTCCCAGCGGTATCTTTCCTTCTGACTTTCCCACCAATATCCTACATGCATTCCTCTTCGCCCCATTCGTGCTACATGCCCTGCTCACCTCATCCTCCTTGACTTGATCATTCTACTTATACTTGGAGAAAAGTACAAGTTATAAAGTTCCTCATTATACAGTTTTCTCTAACCTCCTGTCACTTCATCTCTCTTCGGTCCTAATATTCTCCTCAACACCCTGTTCTCAAACATCCTCAGTCTATATTCTAGACGAGCTAAGAGGACAGAAAAGTCTTGCCCTACCGGGACTCGAATTCCGTCCCCTGGGACGTCCAGCTCGTAGCCAATCGCTATACCGACTGCGTCATATCGGCTCTCCGAATAAAAGAGACGTACCTCTGAGAAGTGCCATAGGAAAATCATAAATAAAGAAAGCCTGTGCGCATCAACCTGCAGAATTTTAAACATCAGCAGGTTGGCAAGATTCGATATTGGTCGTTCCCGAGTTCTTGGTGTGGTAAGACAAAACCAGATCTGTATCATTTATCTGGACGAGTGCAACGCATGTGAAATCTAATCTTAAACTCTGTGTCCCAAGTGAACGCGGGCGGGTTATCGTGTACCCATTCAACGCCACGATAAACTTGTCGACGAAAAGTGACACATTGCGGGCAGGCTAATAAATTGTCCGCGCACGGGCCGCGCCGTAGCTCAGGCAATTAGTCGCCGGTTTCTCGCCGTGGCGACCCGGGTTCGATCCCAGGTCAGGTCATGTCGGATTTGTAGTGGACAAAGTGGCGCTGGGGCAGATTTTCTCCGAGTACTTCGGCTTCCCTTGCCAATTTTTCATTCCACCAATTGCCCCACAATCACCCTCACCTATCATCTGGTGCTGGTACAATCGGCCAGAAGTGGCTGCAGTACAAGGGACTTAGTCCCACCCCACTAGCAATAAAAAAAATGTATGAAGTACACACGTCCCTGTCTTATCCGGAGTTCCACAGGGAAGTATCCTTGGGCCTATGTCATATTCCATATATACGGCTGACTTGCCAGAAACCGGACAAACAATGCTTGCCACCTATGCCGACGATACAACAATACTAGCGTCACATGAGAACCCTATTGAAGCATCCCGGATACTGCAAACGCACTTAGACCAATTCGAAGACAGGCTACAGCGGTGGAGAATTGAGGCCAACGAAACCAAATCCGCGCACATCCCCTTCGCTTTGAGACACGGAACCTGCCCTCCGGTACTATTAAACGGAACACGCATACCTCAAGAGGAATCAATCAAATACTTAGGCCTTCACCTGGACAGGCGGTTAACCTGGGGCACACATATTCTCGCCAAAGGAAAACAACTGGACATCAAATTTAATCAGATGCATTGGCTAATTGGCAGGAAGTCAGAACTGTCTACCGAAAATAAGCTCCTAGTTTACAAGACAATACTGAAGCCTATTTGGACTTACGGCGCACCATTATGGGGAACTGCAAGTACATCCAATATAGAAATGTTGCAGAGATTCCAAAATAAAGTACTTCGAGCTATAGTCAATGCACCGTGGTACGTCCCAAGAAACTACAAACATCCGCCGCAAATATAAGACAAGATCACAGCACATCCAAATGAACTGGCAATCACATTAAACGACGCAGACGAGCCCAGAAGACTGAAAAGTCATAAGCCAACCGACCTAACGACGCGCTTCACATAAATGTAATGCATACTATATAATATAGTTACACTCGAAATAATGTCTAGAGAATGCTCAGTGGAGCATTACTCTCCCTGACTTGTTCTTTTATTAGTATTTAAGCCTTGGATTAAGTATTTCACAAGATGTGCTTATAGTCCTTAATATGGACCGACTGTACAAATAAACGGAGGTATATTAAAAAAGTACACACGCAAATATAGGGTGATAAAAGATAAAAGTTGTCCCAGCGCTTTGCTAATTAAGCACTATGCCATGAAGACGTATGGGGGAGTGGATGTATGAATCCGCATTTTCTTCACCTCGTCACTAGTTGGATGTGAGTGGTCAGCTTCACGCCCCGGTCGCTTTACCCCCCGGGAAACCGGCCTCGGTACCTATTTGACAGGGGGCTGGGTGGGCCCCAGAGCCGGTCTGGACGACGTGGAGAAGACAAAATTCTTGACTCTACCGGGGATTTGAATTCCGGCCTGTCTTCCGTCTAGCCCGTAGCCAGTCGCTATACTGACTGAGCTAACCCGGTTCCAAATACTGGACGGAGGAAATTCAAAATGCCAAACTATGAAACCAGTCCACTACCTTGTTGCGACTTGTTCAACGTGACGGACCGGTTGAAGTTCAGTGCTGTGATGTCTGATGAAGTTCAACATACCAGGGCCGAAGGTTTGGCGTCTGATTTCAAACAAGAACTGGAACCCTACGAAAATTGTACTGAACTTAATTGCTCAGTCCTTTAGGGGGGGGGGGGGAAATGTGGGGTTCAATTTCCTCAAGTACCCTTCATGCTTGGGGCAGGCGGTAGCGTAGTTGGTTGAGGCGCAGGGCTACAAGCCGGGTCGCGGGTTCGAGTCCGGATGAGTTTTTTTTTTCCAATTTACCTAATTCTTCCCCCCGTACTATGGCCCTGGGGTCGACTCAGCCTCTAACAGAAATGGATACCAGGAATCTTCCTCGGATGTATAGGGCGGCCGGTGCGTATTTTTTTAATAAGCTTAGTGGGGGTTGGAGTCCAACTGGGTCAACTCGGCATGGTGGCCACTGATTGGCCTATTGTAGCCTGCCCAGGATGATTATGATGGAGAATTTGGTGGAATGAAGACTGGCAGGGGATACCGAAGTCCTCGGAGAAATCCCGCCCCAGCGCCACTTCGTCTACCACAAATACCACATGATCAGACCCGGGATCGAACCCGGGCCGCCTCGGTGGGAAACCAGCGACTAACCGCTTGAGCTATGCCGCGGCCTGGCCGGTGCGTAAGGCTGACAATTTCACCGCCATCTGTGAGCCGATTTTCTATAGCAAATGTGGGAGCCTCGACGTCTCACAACCATTTGGGCCTTCACGGTATTGTTACAGGGACAGCTTTCACCCTTCACACATATCCTTATGCCCAGCAAAAGAATCCAGTAACGAAGCGAGCATGTTCCATAGTAAAATCAGTAAAATATTTTTTTTTCTTGAGCTGATACATCCGTGATACGGGCTGGACGGCCGGGCTTTGAATCCCGTCAGAGACAAAATTTTTCTTTTCTGCACAGAGTCCAGGCCGCCTCTGGAGTCCACCCAGCCTCCTCAATAGGTACCAGAGATTCGTTCCCCGGATATAAAGCGGTCGGAGCGTCAAGCTGACCGCTCTCCTCCATCGAGTGCCGAGGTCAAAAACGGTGGAGCTATACCTCCACTCCCCCACGTGCCTTAATTAGTTAAGCAGAGGGATGACATTTTTCCCTTGGTACTACAGCCCCAGTGGGCCTAGGCCTACCTCCATGAACTCCGTTCACTTCGGTTTTTCTAGATCTTACACGTTCGGTAGGATTCCTTGGGCGAGTGATCAGCTCGTCGCAAGGCCTCTACCTGTAGACAAACACAGAAAAACGCACACAAACATCCATGCCCTGAGTGGGATTCGAACCCACGATCCCGGCTTCCGAGCGCGCGAAGACACTACATGCCTTAGACCGCTCGGCTACCGTGACCGGCAGAGGGATGACATTACATTACCGAAACATTAGCATTCTCGTCCCTTTATGTGTCTGAGGGCGCGCTCTTCCGAAGTCTGTTCTCAGCTAAAACACTTTGACATTATCCACACCGAAAAAGGTTGGTACGAAGTTTCAACCAGAGAATCACCTGGCCCGGCTCGATGCTCTCTGAAAGTGTATTCCTGTATTTTGTTGTTTCTTTCTGTAGTTCAGATTTGTTACACGTGGACATTTCGTGGAGATAATGTAACGCTGTCCCTGTAACAGGCCGTGGAGACCCATAGGGTTGTGAGACGTCGAGGCTCCCACATTTTCTAGACAGTCGGCTCACAGATGGCGGTAAGGTTGTCAGCCTTAAGCTCCGGCCGCCCTTTACCCCCAGGAAGATTCCTGACACTCATTTCTGTTAGAGACTGAGTCGACCCCAGGGCCATAGTGCGGCTGGAAGGATTAGGTCAACTAAAAGATCCAATGACCTCATTGAAAATCGAACTCGCGACCTTCCGGCATATAGCACAGTGCCTCAACCAACTACGCTACCGCGTGCCCTTTTCTTTATACATAAGGTAACTTTAAACTAATTTATTATCTCACATAATTTTCACGTATTACCTTGAATCACGCGGTTTAATACTATCAACAACATGCCAAGGCTATCGAGACCGGTCAATTAGAAAGAAATTTTATACGTCGATGCCATAAAAGAAATTATGTAATCATATGGGTCTGTATTTTAGCTCTGCCATCCATTTAAGTCATAAGTCGGCACTGATTTATCGTGCTGTTGTTGAACACTTGTACACAGTGGCATGGGCCCAAGCACGGGTCCCGGCGGAAAGCGAGAAAANCACCCAACCTCGTATACAATGGGTACCGGGTGTTCTTTCCTCGGGGGTAGAGCGGCCGGGGCGTGACGCTGATAACTCACCTCCATCTGGTGCAGAGGTCACGAAAATGTGGATCAATACCTCCACTCCCCATACATCTTCATGACTTAGTACTTAATTAGTTAGGAACAGGGGTAACTTTCGCTTTTTTAACCCCATTAAACTCAAGAGTCACTCAACCTGGCATCTTACACATCCAGAACCTCGCCGATTATGAAACTACAGGACGGTAAATATGGAATGTTCTCCCTGTGCGTAATCGTACACCACGTTATGAAGACGTATGGGGCAGTTGAAGTGCACCTCCAAGCGCGGTTAACCTCGTCTCTACTTTTGCTCCGAGAGAATATGGCCCCGGTACTCTCTGGAAACGAGGCTGGCCGTACACCAGAGCCGATCTGTACTGTGTGATGAGGAGCAAAATTCTGTGCTCCCGCCTGGATCGAAATCCGATTCCCTGGTCATCCAACTGTAGGCCAGTAATTACAGTGCCTGAGCTATCCCGGTTCTCTTTTGTAACATTACACGAGGTATACTTTCACAATCAATTTATCAATTCGGGCTTAACTGTTAATCACCCTTATTCCCGTTATAGCCTCTCGATTTCGGTTTTATTTAATGACTGGCCAACAAGAGCAAGATATTTCTCCATTCTTCATAGCTTCAGACCGGATCTGAGGCCCGCCCAGCCTCCTAACCAGTGGGTACAAGGCCCTATTTCCCCCGGAGGCAAAGAGGCCAGGGTATGAAGTTAACCACTCCATTTAGTGTCGAGATTAGGAATGTGGAACTGTTAATTCCATTTCCCCATACATCTTAACATGGCGTAGTGCTTAATTGGGCTCAGGGATTACATTAAAATAGCTACAGAAATAGGAAAACAAAAATTGTCATTCTGAATAAAAACGGGACAAAAAGGCATTCTTAGGCAAACCGAAGAGCCAAACAACACAGCTGTAAAATGGGGCTGCCCGCTCGGGAGTCACCCCACCTCCTCTAGTAATGAAACCACTGCTTTCCTACCTGAGATGTGTCCGAAGCACTGGGTAAGGGTGGCGACTGCAAACCCGGTGGCTAAAGCCGTAGCAAGCGTCACGGACGATGTAGGTGTCGACAGCAATGTGCTGGGGGCACCTCCGGCCCCCGATGCGGCGCCACAAACTATAAAGACATAGAAGAAGGCCGCTAAGCACTCCGAAATGATGGACCTCCAGAACTCAAGCGTCCGCACTTCAACTTGCATTGACGGTCGGCTAGGCGCCGATGTCGACGCTGAAACGCACGTGGCGTCACGACGAACTGCATCAAGTTTTTCGAAAAGAGTTACTAAATGATATTCCACATTCTGATGGTCCTGTGCCACAGACACACTTCCTATTGCCATGGTAACAGGTTATAGCACTTAAAACTTTCAGTTGTCAAATGGCGCATATAACAAATATGGGTTCGAAGAGTTTATTCTATGATAATATGCTGTGTTCAGAGCCTTGGCATATCCCCAGAAACCTCTCCTTCCCACTTTCTCTGTCTTTTCCGAGATGTATATTTTTAAACTTTCGTCGTCTAACGAAGAACCTAATAAGTGATGTTCACGTCCCACAGTCAGTAAGCTGTTAAGCACAATGGCACCTTCAACAAACACACAGTTGAACGCACAACAACGCTGTTTATTATTCTAATAAGATGGCACCAGCGATCAGTGTATACTAAAACTTGCGTGCTATCACTTACTGAATAAAAGTTTATTATGTTTCGTGTTAAACACAACCCGCCTACACAAAATGTACATCAGCTATACACAGCAACCTCGTCCCGTAACACACACGATTCACCAACCCCAGACGGCCACACAACAGCACAGGAAGAACACGCACCATCAACACAACCTGCACCATCCGACGTCCAACGGGCGAGTGAGTGCATCTCGCTCCCTTCCGCTCCCCTCTACAAGCTGCAGCAGTGGGGGAAGTTGATCCTACCCAATCCTACCGGTTTCATTGGATAAAGCTTGTCCTATGTCAAGCGGCCGGGTGCACGGTGTATCTTTGTCCACCGAACTGATGAGTTACTAAATTGTTCGAGTCGAATCAAATAGCTGAGATATTCTGTTGTATCAGCGCCTATTTCTATCAGTCAAGGTTACGATTTTCAGTTATTCTTAACACTTGCTGCCGACCACAAAAATGTTAGTAGCTCAACTCCTTGGATGCGGGCCTGGTATACGAAAGTCCCCGTGTAGTGTGTTTACATTCCTGTTTCGGAAGGTCGTCTGCTTTTTGGGTGCGGAACTTTGCCCCTCTCTTAACGGTTGGGTGTATGAGAAAGAGATGCCAAGAGGAAGCCACGAGAGAATAATTCGTAATGAAGGCCTTCACAATATTTACTCTTCGTCCTGTTTTGTAAGGACCGTTAACACAAGAAGGATGAGAGAAACAAGAAATATGTACAAAATTTTAATAGGTAAACTTCAACCACCTGTTGTTATGCATAGGCGTACATGTCTCTCTCTCTCTCTATGGGCCTGCAGCCCTTTGGACCTTAGCCACTTTTTTAGTTTCTTAGGGCGATGACACACGGAGCGGTTGTGCCGAGCCGGCCGCAGCCTTGTAACAAGACACACGATGCTGCACGCCGACTCGGCGGCCGCGTCAGAAACTGCTGAGAATGTATTCAATCTATGGAGCAAGTCTTCAAACCGTTCGCTGCACCGCCAGCAGACGACAGGCCGAGTCGGCAAATCTTCCGCTTGTCGACGAGCACCGCCTTGTCTGTTTTATCCCATCTGATGCAATAGAGCTACACGTCGAGTCGGCGAAACCCGCTCCGTGTGTCATCGCCCTTAATCCTATACATAGTCGGTAGGACACCTTGGACGGGGGATCAGCCCGTCGCAAGACCGCTACCTACAAACCAAACACGCACACAGACATCCATGCTTCGTGTAGGATTCGAATCCACAACCCCAGTGTTGGAGCGGGAGAAGACGGTTCATGCCGGCCACCGTGATAATCTGTGGGCGTAGAAGTGAGGACAATATGAACACGAGTCTCAGACAAACGTGTTGCGTTGTTGGGAAGTGAAATGATTTGGCACGTAACAAGACCCGTCAGCGAATCCTTTTGGCATCACAGATAATTCGTTGGGTTTTGAACAGCAGGGCACTCCATTATTTCAGTTATTGTTTATTTAATGACGCTTGCAGTAGCTCAGATAATATCGTGTGGAATGGTACGATGATTCGTGAATATTTCATTGGAAAAGATTGTGGAAGGAAGCGGTAGTGGCCTATTTGAAGGTTTTACCCCGACAGTTGTCTTGAGGGCCTTGCATCGACAGAAGGTTTATTTTAAGCAAAGCTGCAATGACTAAAGGTCTTCCAGAGCATGGGGACGGTACAGCATAGGAAACTTCATAATGAGGAGTATCGTATTATGTGCTCTTGTTTAGATATTGCTGGAACGATCAAATCGCTGTGAATAAGATGAGTGGGACATGTAGCACGCATGGTAAGTAGGAATCGATACAAAACTTTAGTTTGTAAACCTGAAGGGGATATCACTAGGAAGACCTAAGTGAAGATGGTAGTATATTAAAACGAATCTTATAAAAATGAAATGTGAAGCTGTGGACTGGATTCAGCTGGCTAAGGAAATGGTCTAGTGGCGGTATCTAGTGGACACGCCTGATTTGACAAGTGACGAGGAATTTCTTGACTGGCTGAGCGACTGTCAGTTTCTGAACAAATCCGATCTTACAGTGAGTGCTTCAAATCTGGGCGCTGGAACGGGCTATCGTTACTGAGGTTTATCGTGGTTTTTCTCAGTTCCATTAGGTCACGATCGCGCTTCCTTCCGCGTCCATTCCGATTCATTAATCATCCTATCAGTCAGTGCTACATAAAAACTCCGTGGTCTGTAGTCCGCAAGCGAACTATACCGACCGTGCGACCGCCGCTTGCCGGCGAAATTGGCGCCAACTTTTGCGGATAGACGGTGTCACGTGGTCAGCGCAACGGTTCCCCACGGCCGTTAATCTCGGGTTTCTAGACCGGAGCCGCTATTTCCTTCAAATAGCTCCTCATTTATCTTCACGAGGTTGAGTGGACCCTTTTCCAGACCCACTACTTCTCAGAAAATCTGGTAGCGCCGGGAATCGAACCCGTGACCTCTGGATCTGTAGCCATGCAATTAAAAACGCAGACCACAGAGACGGTCCAGTGCTATGTAACATTAGCAATTAAAAACGTTGGTAATTATACCGAGACTAAGCAAATGAATACGCAGCTAGACAAGGGTGGCGCCCTGACAGCTACATTTAATTCCAGTTTCAGGGAAGCGACGGAATAGTATACATACAGGTGAGACGACGACACGACGTGCGTATACCATGGTGCCAGATACCCGCGGTATGCTAACCCTCGAACTCGACGTCCGAGATTCGAGTCTGGGAAGACGCAATAGTTTTGCTACCCTCTATAGCCCATCCAGTCTATCGTTGGGTTCCGGGGTTACAGTGGCTGGAGCGTGCAGCTGTTGATCAGCCAGCGCCGCTGCCAAGAACGCCTGAAGATTCGCCTTTAGCTGGGTGCTTAGACGCAGGGACAACTTGAGCAGTAATATATATTGTCACGTGTAGGGGTTGTTGCGTGACTTATAAGACGGGGGTTTGGACTGGATTTATTGACACATTATTCACACAACTCGGAGCTGCAGACAATTACAGCGCTATTGCTGATCTACACACTTTACAGTTCACAGTTACACACACACTATGGTTCTCAGTCCTCACTAGCCATGTCCTTGCAACGGATTTATAAGAGTCTCACTGTCACTTCAAACAGCATATGAAGTCTTCTTTTCACAGCCTAATTCCTTTCTTGCCATTTCTTTTCAAATGACCTTCGACTGCCATCTCCAGAATTCGACCCTATTCTTGACATTTGACTCTAATAAATTTTTCTTCAGCTAAACTATCTCAGCATCTGACAACTACAAACTGCTCCCTTGGTACTTCCCGTTATGTAACCTCGGGGCGGATCCCAAGGAAAACGCCGTCTTCTGTTGCATCATATTATTTTAGGCGTGATTACTGATCAACTGCCTAGCAATAAACGTCATATTGTTGGACGTAATGTCGTAATATTTTAGTGTGGTTTACTACATACTACAAACTCAAGTTTCAGTCGCTTAAGACCATTTTTACTGGTTACCCTCTAACATTCGGCCTCTCTTTAATTTTGATTTCTCTCGCAAAATAGCGCAATCGGTATAGCAACAGGCTGCGGGCTGGTCGACAGGGGGGTCGCACTTCGAGTCCCGGTAGGGGCATGAATACCCTTCTCCACGTCGTCCAGACCGGTTCTGGGGCCTACTCACCCTCCTAGCCAATGGGTACTGGGGGCTCTTTCTTCGGAAGTAAAGCAGCCGAGGCATGAAGCTGCAGTGCTGAATTATTTAAGCACAGGGACTTCACCTTTTACCTCCCAGAAACTGTGCAGTTACTTGGCTCTCACCACAGGCGCCCTTTGTTAGGAAATGTAAAGAAGTAAGCCTGTCATTATGCTTAGTTAATTAAGCACCATGGCATGGAAATGTATGGGGGAATGGAGGTATAGCACCATGTGTCTTACTCCCCGCTGCTGAAACTTCCCCAACACTACCTCCTGCAGTGACGCAATTACAAGCACCATGTAGTAAGTGACGTAAAGGTAAAACTAAAGTTGTCCTTGTGCGTAATGAAGCACTACACACTGAAGATGGTGCCACTAGATGGAGGTGAGTGCTTAGCCTCATACCCTCTAAGAGCGAGCCTCGTCCCCATTGAACAGGTGGCTGAATGCACCCCTGGTCTGGATGCTATGGAGAGGAGACCAATCTCTTGCCAGGAATCAAAACGCGATTCTTCGACGGTCAAGGCTGAAGCCAGTTGCTGNTTCCCCAACACTACCTCCTGCAGTGACGCAATTACAAGCACCATGTAGTAAGTGACGTAAAGGTAAAACTAAAGTTGTCCTTGTGCGTAATGAAGCACTACACACTGAAGATGGTGCCACTAGATGGAGGTGAGTGCTTAGCCTCATACCCTCTTAAGAAAGAGCCTCGTGCCCATTTAACAGGTGGCTGAATGTACCCCAGAGCTGGTCTTGATGCTATGGAGGAGAGACCAATCTCTTGCCAGGAATCAAAACGCGATTCTTCGACGGTCAAGGCTGAAGCCAGTTGCTGTACCGGCTGAGTATACCTGCTACCGTGTACACTGTGAATTTGGAAATTATATTGTAACAAATATAGTGAGTGTGGATGGAATTTAATCTACTCAGGACCAACTTTGAGTACACCCACGTCTGCCTGGTGTTTGCTGGGTCAACCCGTGAGCTGCNAGATGGTGCCACTAGATGGAGGTGAGTGCTTAGCCTCATACCCTCTTAAGAAAGAGCCTCGTGCCCATTTAACAGGTGGCTGAATGTACCCCAGAGCTGGTCTTGATGCTATGGAGGAGAGACCAATCTCTTGCCAGGAATCAAAACTCGATTCTTCGACGGTCAAGGCTAAAGCCGGTCGCTATACCGGCTGAGTATACCTGCTACCGTGTACACTGTGAATTTGGAAATTATATTGTAACAAATGTAGTGATCTACATTACATAGTGTAATCTACTCAGGACCAACTTTGAGTACACTCACGTCTGCCTGGTGTTTGCTGAGTCAACCCTGAATATACTCCTTTCCATGCCGTTACTAGGCAACATACCGTAAACAACTGAGAAACGGTGTTTTCTGTGCGCTTCGTGNACAAATATAGTGAGTGTGGATGGAATTTAATCTACTCAGGACCAACTTTGAGTACACCCACGTCTGCCTGGTGTTTGCTGGGTCAACCCGTGAGCTGCTGCTGTGAGAAGCTGGTAGCTGAGGTCGTGAACAATTCGGGAACCCAGAGAAAGGTCAAGTACACCGTTGGAAGCCGCTACCGAACAAAGGCGGCGGTGGTGGTAAAATATCGCTTTCAATATCTGCATAAATTCTGGTCTTGGGGGTATGTAAGTGCTTAAAAATGTAGGGTTAGAGGGTTAAAAGAGACTCTTCACTCTCTGTTCTTCATAGCAATGTAAGATGAGGCAAGTCCGAAGTGCAGATGATATTACATGCTTCTTGCCCGGCCTATTAACGTTCAATTCATCGCTGTNTTGTGAGCTGTTGCTGTGAGAAGCTGGTAGCTGAGGTCGTGAACAATTCGGGAACCCAGAGAAAGGTAAAGTACACCGTTGAAGCCGCTACCGAGCAAAGGCGGCGGTGGTGGTGGTAAAATATAGCTTTCAATATTTGCATAAATTCTGGTCTTGGGGGTATGTAAGTGCTCAAAAATGTAGGGTTAGAGGGTTAAAAGATACTCTTCGCTCTCTGTTCTTCATAGCAATGTAAGATGAGGCAAGTCCAAAGTACAGATGATATTACATGCTTCTTGCCGGCCTATTAACGTTCAATTCATCGCTGTTCTTCAGCTTGAAAGAGAAAAGGGACAGTAAAGGTAACAAATGGTGAAGCTCAAAGTTTTTACATTTCAAGTATCAATGCATATTGTTTATTTAAACACTTTATATTTTTATAATATAACCACAGTTATATGCAATATATTAATACAACTTTGGCATTACTAAATCCACAATGAAAATACATACATTTCTATATACAAATAAAACACCGAAGAATGTCAGGAGGTTATTGCAATACTGAACTATTTTAGTGTTGTGCATAGTCTGTAGTGCCACAGTGAACTTTAAGAGTGCCAATCAAAAACAGAGCATCCCAACACATCCCTAGAGTCCACATGCACGTTCCACAAACGAATAAAATGCCCTTTGATATATGTGTGTATGTATATTGTGGCATTTCTGCTGGAACATAGAACTGTGAAGCCAACATAGACAGCCGTTGATAGGTAACGGTCCTGCAAACATACCTGTTGCCAGGCAATGGTTCAGTAGCCATCACATAATGGCCACAACAGACAAGCTGTTGAAAGCAGTGTTCTCTCTGTGGTCCATATCGAGGCTATATAATGAGGATCAGCTGCCATTACGAGAGAGTTGTGAGATGGCCACAAACCTGTGAGCATGTGAGGGAAGCAGAGGGACATCCACTGTCAGAAGACATTACCAAGCAGCGCAGTGAAGACAGTGCCTGAGAACACTAGCTTGTGTGATAGTGATTTATAAAGTGTAGTCATGAGCTTTGTGATAATGTGTTCAATAAATGTGATTACCAATCCGAACCTCATCAATAGTAACTTCAATCATGTGACAATATATACAAGTATGTAAAAGTTTTGTAAGCAGTGAGCAATTTATCACTGTCATCATGCAATTCCAAATTACTATAGCAGCAAACTGTTAAGTGATAATTTCAGTTATGTAGTAGGTCATGAAAGAGTGAGGTATTATTATTTTGATGTGGGAATGTGAAATGTAGCATACTATATCAAGCAGACAATTTACATGTGAATATGTTATTTGTGGAAACAGTGTTAAACATTGGCCTCAAGAAATCATTCAGTAATATGTGGGACAGGAAATGAATATGGGAGAAAACAGTAGATGTTAATAAGAAAGTTTATTAACAAATGATGAAATACTCCCCACTGAATTCTCAATGGACATTACACTAATATTCTATAGAACATGAAGAAATGGTTTATGTGTACATGACTGAAGGTAAAGCGAGAGGTCTAAGAACATCGTTTTTTGGGGATGTGATATTGTACAGTCTGCTTGAAGTGTACAGACATTTGAAGGAACATACTGGTTTCATTTTCAAGGTTGAAGGCTGAGCGAAACAAGAAAGCAAAAGCAGAGATCTTGCTGCTTACTTGTTTGTTTGCCCACACATTATGTTTCAGTCCTGAAGGTGCAGCCAGAAGTTCCTCCACATTATCATGAAATTTCTATGAGACTACATAACGTCACACCTCTTCATTGTCAGTGTTGTGAGATCTCAAACAAAATTTAGTCTGTGACTGCATATTGCAAATAAACTGATATAAAACAAACTCGAATTTATGTGTCACCTGAATGAGATCATGTTGTATACCATAGCGCTGTAAAGACCCTGGTTGGGAATCACTGTCTCATGGAATCTCAGGACACCGTGGCACTTTTGCATCAAGTTAATACAAATAGATATCCAAGTCACAGTACAAGGTTTACAAACACAATTCAAGTCTGCATCTGGGTCATCAGAGGGAGGTGAATTATGCCAAAAATGCAGCACCTCTCAATTTAAAACAAGCTTAACAAAAGAATGTAAAAAATATCATTCCTTACACATACATCCATGGTGGAACCAAATGTAGAGAGACAGTAGAGTATTTATGCTTGCCTTCAAACAAAAGTTCACCAAACCACAAATCAATGACATTTCAATGCGCAACAGAGGAATGCCTTACACTGTAGAAGTAAAAAAAAGAAAAAGTAAAGCTGTCCCTGTAACAGGCCATGAAGGCCCATAGGGTTGTGAGACGTTGAGGGTCCCACATTATCTAGACAAACAGCTCAAATATGGTGATAAGGATGTCAGCCTTACGTGCCGGCCGCGCTTTACTCCCCAGGAAAATTATTTAATTAATTCCTGGTACTCATTTCTGCTGGAGGCTGAGTCGACCCCAGGGCCATACTGCGGCTGGAAGTTTTAGGTCAATTGACAAAACCCAATGACCTCATCAGGACTTGAACCTGTGACCTTCTGACTTGTAGCATAGTGCCTCAACCAATTACGCTACCGCGTGCCACACACTGTAGAAGAGTGATTTTTATTTCAGCAACAGATATATGTATTCATTATAACTGCACAAATGGTGTTTCTTCAACTGCCTTAACTTTACATTTCTGGAATAAACTAAATTATCAGCTATAGAAAGCTGAGTATAAAAGGCAGCTGGTTAAAACTGATTACTTGAGAATGTGTACATCATTGTCACTGTGCCCCAAAATAAACAAGCCCTACATTTTTTGTAAGTTTAAATTTACTTCTACTTGAGTCTTGCAAATTACTGGTTGTTCTACAGGGTCAGATGGTACATGTCTCAATGAATCTGCAGGTTCTCCAGGATGGGATTGTGCAGGCTTTCAGAATCCGATGACAACGGCGCAACAGAAACTGGTTTGGAATTGATAATTTTACAGATCGTATGTGAGTAACAGTTCTTCCATGGCCTACTGTGATCAGGGATGTTTCAGGAAGACAGTGTGAATACTCTGAAGGATGAATGAGCCTCCAAAACCACACAAGAAGCTTACAATCATATATTTCCTGTCCTGAAATGGAGACCTTCATTCTTGACTTCAAGCAACAATTAGGACTTTAGTTACATCAATTATATATACATTTCATTCTGGTCAGACAAACTGCTTCAACAACAATATGAGTCCTCCCTACAAGAGTTATATGCATTTTCTCACAGAATACAGAGACTGCACATGAAGAGATAGACAACTGAATTTCATTTTTAGAACCTTTACAATCTTCTCAGAAGGTATGAAATTGGGAAATCCATACATCCGCCAAAAAAAAAAAAATCATGGCAATGAATTACAGCTCATCTCCTGACAAATAAAATCAGGTTGAAACTATTTTAGACCTGCAACGACTCACTTCTGGGACTTTATCCATCATCCTGTTTTGGAGACTCAAGCAAAAACCTACTCAGTTGGGCCCATAGCTCAAGCGGTTATTCACTGGCTTCCCACTGTGGCGGCCCGGGTTCGATCCCAGTTCTGATCAAGTGGGATCTGTGGTGGACAAAGTGGCGCTGGGGCAGGTTTTCTCCAAGTACTTCAGTTTCCCCTGCCAATCTTCATTCCACCAAATTCTCCATCATCATAACCACCCGGGGCAGGTACAATAGGCCAATCAGTGACCGCCGTGCCGAGTGTCCCCGGCTGGACTCTACTCCCCAATAAGCGAATTAAAAAAAATGGGAGGCAGGATATAATAAACCAAACACAACATAAACTATCTGTGGGAGATAAGACAAAAATTTACAATGCTATATGCATGAGACCTTGAATCTATAGCCATGCATGATGGTCATAGCCCATAAAACCAGCATCTGAAATCACAGAATCAAGTTCAAAAAAGGATAACTGTAGATCCCACAAAATCAATGACAGGATTCATCTACTGATCTTTAAAATCACAAATGAGACAAAGACAAATATAAATATATACCCAGAAAAATAAAAAGGATTAAAATTCAAGCAGATAAAATATTCTAAATACAAAAGAGGACCTGACAGCAAAGAAACTAACTAGTGTTACATGAATGACACACCTGTATAGTATCAACATAAGAACAAAACACTCCACTATAATGTAAACTGGATGGGGTTATAATCTTCTAACTTCCTCTTCAAGGACTGCAGTCCACATGGGAGACATATCCAAGCTGGGTTAGCTGATCAGATGAACTGCCAGAAACATGTGAATCTTATTTATTAGAGACCTGATTCTAAAATGAACATTCAGAACTGCTAGAGCTGTTGTTTCCTGTTCATTGCTGATCCACTGATCTGTTCCAAAGATTATGCCATAG
>NW_019731248.1:182879-183213 GCF_002891405.2 Cryptotermes secundus | reverse complement strand
AATTAGCTATAGAAAGCTGAGTATAAAAGGCAGCTGGTTACAACTGATTACTTGAGAATGTGTACATGATTGTCACTGTGCCCCAAAAATAAACAAGCCCTACATTTTTTGTAAGTTTAAATTTACTTCTACTTGAGTATTGCAAATTACTGATTGTTCTACAGGGTCACATGGTACATGTCTCAATGAATCTGCAGGTTCTCCAGGAAGGGATTGTGCAGGCTTTCAGAATCCGATGACAACGGTGCAACAGAAACTGGTTTGGAATTGATAATTTTACAGATCGTATGTGAGTAACAGTTCTTCCATGGCCTACTGTGATCAGGGATGTTTC
>NW_019731248.1:140069-182739 GCF_002891405.2 Cryptotermes secundus | reverse complement strand
GCCCATTCAATACAGCTAGTCCCTATCTCCAGACAACAGAACCAATGTGAGGCAGCGGCTGCGCCATAGCTCAAGCGGTTATTCACTGGCTTCCCACCGCGGCGGCCCGGGTTCTATCCCGGGTCTGATCAAGTGGGATCTGTGGTGGACAAAGTGGTGCTGGGGCAGGTTTTCTCCAAGTACTTCAGTTTCCCCTGCCAATCTTCATTCCACCTAATTCTCCATCATCACAATCACCCGGGGCAGGTACAATAGGCCAATCAGTGACCGCCGTGCCGAGTGTCCCCAGCAGGACTCTACTCCCCAATAAGCGAATTAAAAAAAATGGGAGGCAGGATATAATAAACCAAACACAACATAAACTATCTGTGGGAGATAAGACAAAAATTTACAATGCTATATGCATGAGACCTTGAATCTATAGCCATGCATGATGGTCATAGCCCATAAAACCAGCATCTGAAATCACAGAATCAAGTTCAAAAAAGGATAACTGTAGATCCCACAAAATCAATGACAGGATTCATCTACTGATCTTTAAAATCACAAATGAGACAAAGACAAATATAAATATATACCCAGAAAAATAAAGAGGATTAACAAAGGAGGACGTAACAGCAAAGAAACTAGTATTACATGAATGAGACACCTGTATAGTATCAACATAAGAACAAAACACTCCAATATAATGTAAACTGGATGGAGTTATAATCTTCTAACTTCCTCTTCAAGGACTGCAGTCCACATGGGAGACATATCCAAGCTGGGTTAGCTGATCAGATGAACTGCCAGAAACATGTGAATCTTATTTATTAGAGACCTGATTCTAAAATGAACATTCAGAACTGCTAGAGCTGTTGTTTCCTGTTCATTGCTGATCCACTGATCTGTTCCAAAGATTATGCCATAGAGGTCATTGAGAGAAGTGTCTATAAACCCATTTCACTGTTTACCCTCATACTGTATAATAATATATTAACTTTATTTCCAGATAAATCTTGCAGTACTTGGAACAGTACTGGAAATGCAAAATGCATATTGATTTAATTCTATCTTCCTGACAAGATACAGAGCTTTAATAACACATTGAAGCACATGTAATTAGACGTATTTTGTAGTTTCTAAATTCATAATATGCTGTGAGTTTGCAGAAGTAGATCTGACAATAATTTCATTTTTGAAGAGTGGTATCCTCCTGCCTGTGATGCTTCACTGCTTTGAGAACCTCAAATCCAACAATTCCATATTTGTTCCTATAAAAGTTACTTCTGCTCAGATTGTAAATACAGAGCAAAAGGGACAAATGAGATTTAATATTTTACACTTCATATTTTAAATTGTTACTTAGACAGTTGAGATTCTGCTGTATTTATTTTACATTTGTTTCAAATATAAACAATGACACAAACTTCCTGCAGACTTCCATTTAAAGACTTTTTTAGTTATTGTCCTCCACATGTTCACTTCATACACTGTTTCAAATAAAGAAAAATGTCAAATGTTTCTACACAATGTTGGCAATTATTTGTTTCAACAGAAGGCAAGAATATTCACACAGACCTGCCCAATGTTGACATACAGACACAGACTGAATCATTTTTAAAATGACAAGGAGTTACAATTGATATGGTATAAAAAAAGTGAACCCACAATCTCTTCTTGCTCAAGTTCTCTGAATTTCAATATGCATCAAGAGGTCAGAGGTTATGACTTTAACCTGGGTGTGGACTTGTACAATTCAACCATTTTGCAGCAAAATGTTTAACACACCAAATATTACACCGTATTGCCTCATCTATTGCTTTAAATAATGACTTGGATATGAATTTCCTTGTTGACATTTCTTATACAGGCATTGGGGGGTGAAAACTACAAAGCTGTGAGCATGGACCACCACGTCAAATTGAATCAAGAAAGTAATTATCAAATGGAAAAAAAATAACTCTATTTTTAAACTAAACTCATGTATGAACATAATTTGTCATATTCATTAGGTTATTTAAATATGCTGTATCAGTTACACAGGTCTTTGCACTGCACAAGGGGTACTTAACAATATAAACTTGTACCACAACAGCCTGAAATCTCCACACATCTTCACTGCACTGCCACATTTGTGATGGAGCACATTAAATAATTCTAATCTTAAGAGTACTTGCTTATCTACAGTGTCACCTTCTAGACCATGGCTATGATACCATGCAGTATCACAGACAGAACTTCCTGCCTCCAAAGATGCAGGCAGCAGGCTCCTCTAAAACACCGATAACCAACCACCCATGAACACCACAATCTAATGTTTCACTGCTGTCAAAACCTCACATCTCATATGGGGTCTGTTAGGAGTAACAGCAATTTTAACAAATACAGTGGGACTTCCATTTGATGTTCCCTGATTTAAGGTTTTTCATCATTCACTGTTCCGTTTCAATAATGTGAAAGCAATAATCTCACTGTTAAATTTCATCCAGTTATGATTTTCTTCGGGACATGCCATAGTTCAGGTTGTTAGCTGCTGGCTTCCCACTCATCTCAGGTCAAATAATGTTGGATTTGTGGTGGACTAAGTAGCACTGTAATGCGTACTGTAATGAGTACTTCCATTCCCCTTGTCAATTCCCATTCTACCAACTGCTCCAGGTTCATTAATCACCCCATAATCATTGACACTATGTTGTCTTGAAACTGACAAATCATCAAATAAATTTTTTTTTAAAAGCCTCCCCTCAGTATATTGTTCAAATTCACTGGTCCCCAAAGAAACTTTTCAGTTTCTCCTACCAATCTTCATTCCACCAATTGCTCCACAATCACCCTCACCTATCATCTGGGGCTGGTACAATAGGCCAGAAGTGGTCGCAGTACAAGGGACTTAGTCCCACCCCGCTAGCAAAAAAAAATTAATAGAGGTCTCACTGTATGTACATCTAACATAAAAAGCTCTTTGGTACATACCAGTCCTTAACACATTCTCCTCATAATGTTTAGAAACTGAGGTTATATATTTATCAAGCACCAAATATAATTTTCATAAAAATAAAACAAAACTGAATAGATACATGTAAAATGGTAACTGCACTTTTATATCAAGGTCCATTTTAACATATTCAATGGCACTAACAAGCACAGATGTTTCTGAGAGCACACTTCCCTGCATCAAATAGCAGGAACCATTATTTTTTTTGCTATGAAACAAACTGTGCAGCTTTACAAACAAAGATTATTCTCTTATAAGTTCTTGTATGGAGTGTCATGCCTACATCTGGTCCATCACATCCAAATGAAATCCTCACTTCTGAAGTTACATGCAAAATATCTGTCACCACTGGCTATAAGGATGAAACTTCAACATTGTTAACAATGTTCTAATGTTCTACCATGATTTGCTTCAAACTCAACAACATGGCTGGTGGGCAAATTCACATGGCCACTTATATATGCTAACTCCTCATTCTACTAATGCTCAGTTCCTCAATTATTGCATTAACATATTTAACAAACTAATAATACTCTTTTTAGCTTCACTGTATTTCATCACAGGAAATAAGTAGGTTTATGAGATTACCATGCTGTCTGCATGTGTGTGTTCCATTACAGTGAACCAGATTACTGATTTTCACAAAATTTGGTAAAAGATATTATGCCATTGGAGCCCACCTTGCCAAACTTTTCAAATTCCTGCGATCAGTAACAGAAATGTGGCAGATCTGAGAACCTGTAAGGTCGGAGTGATGCTAAATTGGGGCCCTGAAGTGAAGTGTGGCAAGAGACCTTCAAGAACTACACAACTTTTATAAGTTAATCTTTGTAAAATGTAAAATATTCTGGCAGATGTATGAAAATTCTCTTTTGGTTTGATAGCGATAGCTAATCGTGAAATTTGGTATCAAGGCAAATTACAAACATTGCTACACATCACATATTAAATGATTTTTATAAGTCCAGAATTAAAATATGGACTTGGCAAAAATTCTGGGGTTACAGCTAACAATTTTAACACAGACTGAACACATACTTAAATAATTTTTCCATAAAAGTAATATAACAATAATAATAACAATCTGCAGGACTAGAAACATATGCAACAGACAAGCTGGCTTTACGAGCTTTGCTCAAAAATTCATGTTATATCTAACAATTCTTCACTAGAATAAACGAGTACCAAACCAAATGTCAAAAAATTGAACTCTCAATGACTGGATAATTGCCTGTCGATTTTAAATTTTAAATATTCTGCTTTGATTCTTTCTAAATTGCTTTTCATTTTCCCACAATTCATTATAATAAATTTGTACATATAAATATATAGTAAACCTTTGTCCAGAATGGTGAATGTATCGCTTGAAAGTGGCGTATGTCTGATGAATCCACATTGGACAAATTTAATGAGCATGACAGTTCAGCCAAGTATTTAAACTGCTGCATATATTGAATAAAGTTGGCGATGGCATCTTTTATGTGTTACTACAGCGTTCGGCAGACAGTATACAGTTACATTTTCTGCATTCATCAAATAATTGTTCCCATGTATTTTCATTCATATCACTAAATCTGCACTGGAAAAATTGTCCACATGTATTATGTGAGGTCATCACAGTCCTGACTACTACCTGGATATTAAGGGATATCAGTTCTCTTCAACAAAATTTCACCTAAAGAACAACTTTCAAGTAACACATCCATTTTTTAGAGGAGTTAGTGTCAATATATCTATTGTCCAAGTAGTAATGCAAATGAAGGTCACTTTTACATTCATACCTGGAACATATTCTCTAGACATGTACATGTGAACGATACACACCTATTTAATAACTTGCTTTGAAACCATTTATGTTTATACCACATGCACTCCATCTACTCTGTGAATCAGAGTATGTCATTTCTTGTATAGGCAGTCTTAGGGAACATAAGTCTTGTCTATGCATGAATTTCCCACAGTAGATGAAGTGTACTTGAGAAACATTCCACACACACACACAAGAAACTGTTGAAAATTCACTTCTGTAATACTGACACACTAACAAAGTTTATATGATAATACAAAATAGTAGTCACACAGTAATTACCCAACTGTAGCAGACTGCATACTGCACCCTGTGTGGAAAATACTGTAACAATATTCTGATATATATATCTGACTAGCTCTTATGTAGATTGGGTTACAGGGGAAGTTGGGCATTAAGGGACTCCTGCACTGCAATCCACAGTGCTTCCACTCTTGTGTAACTTATTACTGATGAAAGCATTTCCTAACTGAACCACTTTAATTGTTTCAAAATCCAATACACTCATACATCAGCATACAATCCAATCAGCAATTGAAAAACACTGGCTGCTGTTTGCCAGTAGAAGTGGGCATGCAAACATGAGAAAATCTTTAACTTCCTTCTACAGGTCAAACTATTCTTTGTTACTTTCAAATCTCTATGATAGCCATATCAACTCAGGACCCATCACTACAATTCTGGTGCATTTGCTCTATTATTCCCTGCAGACAACCTAAATTTAATTTTGTCTTCAAAGCTGTATAACTTAGTATAGGAAAAATGTGTTCTCCATAAAGTGTTTTGTTTTTCATTTATCACTTCTGTTCTGAAAAATATTTTGAGTTACATCCAAGTTATGTGTGAGATGCATGCAGAAATACATTTTTGTCTTGATATAATGGTGTTGTCTGATTTTTAACCAAGACTGAAATATGCTGGCACATTTTAATCAAACTCTTCAATATCAACTTTAATAAAAACCCATTCAGCAATTCTCATACTGTTACAATCAGATGACAGACAAACACGGTGAAGCTAATATGTGAATTTTAACAGCTTTTTGTTTCCAAAGAAATAAATACTGCTGCACATTCATCAATTTTCTTAAACCTTAGTGTCATATAGTAATACTGTATAGAAGCTTGGTTAGATGATGTATTTTGACCACTTTTGGATATTTCAAGTACCCATTAAATCGAGATTGCATAGCATTTTACAACAATAATTCCACCTTTCAAAGAACAACTATTATTTTCCAGTATCTGAATTCAGTAACCAACCATTTTCATTGGCTGCAACTTTGCAGGAATCTGAACAAGATAACAATAACTAAAGAAACCCACAAAAAAAAGGGTAAAATGTAAAGTTATCCCTGTAACAAGCTGTGAAGGCCGGTAGGGTTGTGAGACCTCGAGGCTCCCACATTTTCTACACAATCGGCTCATAGAAGGCAGTAAGGTTGTCAGCCTTATATGCCTGCCACCCTATATGCCCCAGGAAGATCCCTGGTACTCATTTCTGTTACAGGCTGAGTCGATCCCAGGACCATTATGTGGCTGCCACGTGCCCGCAACTAAAGAAAAGTAACATCATTAATGCCAATCTTACACTCAAACTTCCAGCTGTGGCTGCAGTCACATAAGGACAAATATTCATTAGGAACAACTGGTGATAATTCAGGCGCTTCTTAGCAAATGTGTAGGAAGGATACATAAAGCCTGAAAACAGGCTTCATGTAATTCTTGTAAATCATGTCCAGATTCAGTGTTTAAGAGGCTGGACTAACCTTTGTCACCTATCACAAATAACAGGTGAATTCAGTGACATCATGATGGTTAGGAAGGCTTTGTGTTGAATTTACTGAATTCAGACCCCCTTGGCATGCTACACAATGCTTCAGCTACATGCATTCATAGAGCTATAACAATATACATTACTCCATTTTATATAGGCCAATACTATATTATGAAAACAGCGGTAAATGCCTCAAAGAAGCAATGGGTACAGTGCAAAGATGACTTTATTCCTGTGATGGACTTTTGAGAATTAAACTGACATTTGTTCATTTAATGTGATGTTAATTATCTTTTATACTGAACAAACTGGTCTGCCAGCAGAGCTCTAAAATTGTATTCAGGTAGATCTCAGCTCAAATAGAAGCAAGGCCATCATGAATGAGGTCTTCCATGGAGTTCCTCAGTCTCTCCAGGCAAATTCTCTGATAATACTTCAATTGGGCCTCAACTACATCCTTCCAATTTATTATACATTAAGAAAACTATAATCTTGATACTGACAGCATCATAAAATCCCCCCCCCCCACATTATTTTTTATATAATTTTACTCTTCATTACAAATTTACCTTTGCTTATCTCAGAGACATCCCTAAGCACATACATGTGGTGCTGTGAAATTTGCCTGTTCAGCAAGAGTGCATAAATTAGAGACAATCTGTTTAATCACCTTATTGTTCAGAACTGTTTCCTTAACTCTACCACAGCCTTCAATAATGCACATATTATACTGACATCTGGTGGACAAAATTCTGACTAGTATTAATATGTTTTTTTTAGAGTTTTGCTTCATTTTAGTAAAAATCTGATGGTGATCTAGCCATTGCAAGGGAAACATTTTGTTATGCAAATAGGTTAAGTTAGCACAGAATGGAGACTATACCATGTTGGCCCCTGGCCTTTGGCGGTGAACACTGGCCCTCCAGCATAGAATGTGTGAAACACCAGAGACAACAGCAATGTGAAATATAATATGACGCATTGCACTGATATGGATCCGTATTGGTAGTTCAGTACTAAACGTATTCCTATATATAACTGCCTGACGATGGTCTTGTATGACCGAAACATGTAGCAGGAATAAAGATCGAATTGTAAAACATTAAAAGTGAGTATATTTGTTGTGTTGATGGTTAACATAATTCCTATATATAATGTGAAACACCACTGTGATTTATTAAATTAGAATATAAAATTAAATAAAATTACCAATTACTGATGAATGAAACGTCACAATTTCCAAGCATAATACTGAAAAATGCCAGTGCAAGAATACAACTCATTTTTAAAACTGAATTTCAGTATCTTTGATTTAAGCATTTTCCACTCTGCTCAATAACTGTATATAAATTACAGTATGTGTGTTCAAAAATCCATAGTGTCCAGTGACTTCTTATGCTACAAGGTGATTCACTTGCAGGAGGCCCAATATTAATTATACAATGAGCAACAATTCACTCGAGTAAAAGAAACCTGGCAACACTAGGTACTTTGCAACACTGACCTGATGTCTGCCTGCCTGGTTTGCACCATTTCCATTACCTATAATATTCCTGTAATCCCACCTGCCATGCTGGCTTATAACATTCTTGAATATGGAGTGAAATGCCAGCCTGTGTCCTTATGAGGAGGGAAACCAATCTCAACATCTTCTGTGGCCCAATTATCATAATATCTACAAGGGCATGTATTCACAAAGTTTTGTTTTCAGTGCTGAATCACCATTTGATCTGCATTTATTAATTCAGGGATTTCTCTGAGTGAATCACCCTGTATTAGTACAAAAGCCTCTGTATACAAGTACAAATGTCATTACTATATTATATTTAAGCATAACTGCAGCACGAACACAGGGAACCTGCACAGAATAATACGTGAATGGTGCTGAAAGCAAGTAGCCGCTGCAGCACATGTATACATAGAGCAGGTATCCCTGTGATTTAAATTTTAAATTTAAATTGACGAGTTTATATTAACATAGATTTTAAATATAACTGACAAAATCAGCAAGGAGATTCTGGTATATCAGGACCGATTGAAAAGCAGCAATGACAATTGAGAAAGCTGGTGTTTTTAAATTTTAAATTACATGCAGTGTCACAGCTACATAAACTAAATACACCTGAAGATGGCCAGTTACAGCTGAAACATGTAGTGTGTAAGAAGAAAGACAAAGAACTACAATAAACTGTTGCATTTACGGCGGTATTTGTATTATACATATACAAATGTCAGTAGAGCAAATGAAGGTGCAAATGGTCTGTAAGACAGGGGTCTGCAGTGAGGTTCTTGTGCACAGCCTGAATTACTGGTGCATTCAAGTACCAAGGAAACAGTAGAATACCACCAAATGAAAAATATATTTTTTCAAAAAGAAATTAATTTATACAAGTATTTTATATACGATAGTGATGAAATATTTCAGAGGATTATAGATGCCATGGACTGAATTCAGGTTTCTGGTAACTAACTAGTTCTCAAAGAGGACAAAACCAGTGACTGGGAGAGAAAAGAACTGCTGATTATTTTTATGCTTCTGACTGGCCTGCCATTGCAAGAGTACATGGAGACAAACGCAACAGATACAGTACGCCACAGCCATTCTAACATGTGTTGTAAAAGCGAATGTTTGGCAATTTATTCTAATGGTAGGAGAAATGGTTAACAGGAGGCAAATATGAAGGTTTTCCACCTACTGTCAAAGTCGAGCACTACCCACAGACACAAAGACACAACACGTGTGTCGGAAGACAGAAATGCTGTGATTACTTGTGAATACTTTAAAAAAAGATAAGAACAGTTCTGTATCATGTACTGTAGTCTGAGGATTACTCTTATTAATTCTTTTGCTACAAACCTGTATTCATGAAATGCCATCAGAGAAATAATGCCATCTAGGAACGATCCAAAAGTTCTGTTTCATATGAATAATGCAGATACATTCAAGTCAGAAGGCTGTGTTCACAATATTCCAGCAACATACGGCACAGATACATCTCTTGCTCAAACTGCACCAAGCCCACTACTGTGGCACCTGATCCATATGTTCACCAACTAAACAGCAACTTGGTACTTACTCTATGGCTCACTACTATTGTGGTGCGTGTTTATATGACGCCTTCAGCCACGGTCGTGTCCTCTACAGTCATATACATACCTTCCTCCTCGTATGCACTCTCATGCTTTGCTAGAATACGAAGCAGAGGGCGCAACTTCAGCCACCAATGGTTCTTTGGAATTCGATGCCTAGAAATGAATAGAGTTGCAACTGAATATCTGTTTCAGTCCCCAACATGTTCACATATATCAAACCACCAGGGGATATTCTAGTCCTTCGGTTTTCACAGCCAGTGTATAATGTGTAACTCTGACTTCTGTACAATGAAGCTTTCCCAATGTTTCAGCATACAATGCAGTCATGATCTTCAGGGTGAATAAGGTGGAGGGAGAAAGTACACCAAAACCCAGGTTTCACAGTGGGATTAAGGATGAAGATACATTTCCTTTTTCTGCCTCACATGCCCTGAAGATGGGAACTGTAACATACATGATGACATTGGACTAACTTCAATGGATGAACCCTAAAAGTTGAAGTTACACCCAAGAGGAAATATTAATAAACATTACTTCTTTCATTAAAACACAAATATAACTGCAAAATTTAATTTGTGAATCACAATTCTCTTCACCAAGAATATAAAATGAGGAGATCATGCCTGCACATATGTTTCATCTCCAAAAGTAATCAACAGATTTCAACTGCATTTGCTACAAGAGTTCAAAACTTAGTATTCTTCGCTGAATTTTATTTCAGCCCATACCAGCAGAATAAAGTCCCAAATACATGCAACACCCAAATCAAGCACAGGCACTGGGAAGCGTCTTGCATGTGTGAACATCAAAGCATGAAACTACTTTCAGAGTCAGCAGAAGTAGGCAGAAGGGGTGGACCCAAGAGCCAGTCTGGAAGAGGTGGAGAAGTGAAAATTCTTAATCCTACTTGGGCTCAAACTCCAACCCCTCGGTCGTCCAGCCCATAGCCAATCGCTATACCAACTGCGGTATCCCAGCTCTGACTGTACCGTGTACTTACTCAAAGTCTGTTTCAGATTTCAGTGCTTCAAGAGGAGTCAGCCTGTACTGGCGACGAATGACACCCATCATAACAGCAGACTCAGGAGTATTTATGAATATGCTCCCATTTGGCCGACGTTCTGCTAGTTTCAGCTGCTCCAGTAGCCCATCTACAGCCTTAGATGCCATCTTGGTTCCCATGTTACGATCAAAAGGAGTGGCAGAACCACCCTGTTGCATGTGACCTGTACAATTGACATTGATACACACACTGGCAAATAGTAAGCAATTTTTAAGAGTTCTATCTTCTATGATATAGAGCTGTGAAGTCTGTTGAAATCTAACCAATATTTCGGAGGAACATGTCACCTCCAAACTTCAGGGCTGAAGTATAAGCCAAGAAAGAAACCAGCATAATGATGGAGGTAACAGGTTACTCCAAAAGGTCAAATTTCAACATGCCGATTGGCATCATATCCCTGAAGACAGAACTCCTGCGAGAATCTAAAATCCTACGTAAGTAGTATCTTCTGTTGTCTTCAGATCTATGTTAAACAATTTAAGCATCAGAGCATACAACCATAATTTTCTATGGACATGAAACATACGAGAAAAATGCAGATTTGGTGTGTCTCGGAACAAGATATTTACATGAATATCTGCATCTAAAAGATATGAAGTATGAGAAGGTTGCATAAAAACTGCATAATGAGAACAAAATAAAGTGTATTTTCGCCAATTATCAGATGAGCAAATAAAGGAGGGTAAGATGGGCAGGGCACGTAGCACACGAGGAAGATGAAAAATCCATAAAAGCTTGAAGTTGAACCTAGGTGTAAAAACCTCAAGCTCAAGCAAACTAGAAATAGCTGGGAGGATAATATTAAGTTGAATCTCATGCATTTCATGGATTCTTTCCCATACTGTTGGCCAGTATGCTAGCCACGCTTTCATAATACCAAACCAGTCAGCCCACTGATAGAGAACTTGTATTTCTGAGGTTCACATTTCACCCTGCAACAACAGTCCTAAGGCTTTTTGTGGTTTTCCTCAGCCTCTCTACCCCAATACTACATACAGATCTGGCATTTGAATATTCATTTGGAGGCAATACTACCTGTATTGAAAGAATGCAACATTTGGCCACTTGGGCCACACACACCTTATGATAGCACGATGCACAGCATATCCAACAGACTCCAAATTATCCTTGGCAGGATTATCTACAGATCTTTCAGGACCACTTAGTTACTGACTGTGGCTTCCCATAATGACTTAAATGTTTGCCATTACATCTGTTTCAGTAACATGGTATCAGCAATGCTTTCCAACAATTTGCAGCAGATTGTACATCTTCTCTCACGCTGCTGAAACTTTGTATTTTATTATTTTATTGCTCTTTGCCAGACTGTAACTAAATAAGGAGAAGAGTTGATTCTTCTATTGGAAAGATACTTGTTTCACTGTTTAATGACCAGCTGAATCCACAGTACACGGTTAATTACAGGGTTTTACTTCACATTCAGGTTATTAGACAGGCAGTACATGATCCCTTCTTAAAACCCTAAATTCTCAGGAAAAAAAAACACAATCTTATCAGTACTATAATTGGCCAAGTTTTCCATTTCACTAAGAATCTACATCTTCGTATCATCATCATTTCAGCCCTTGAAACATTTTAATGTGTAACTGCCACACTTTAAGTGATCTTTCAATCTCATGTTGCACTAGATATTTAAGTGGGTAGTGCCGAACTTTCATGCCATAGTGTAACTGACAGTTTCATCTGAAAGTTTCATGATGATTAAAATTCACTTCAAAGTTGCACACCTCTTGATATCTGTGACATTCTTGAATCTCTCTTTTCTTCATGATCACATGATGATATTCTACTGTTTTTTCTCTCGCAGAAATAAATGGAGTTACAGTGCGCGCATGCATGAAAACTTCATGATACGAATTGCTGCTCACTCTGCAGCCACCATTTAACTACATACTGTGATGTTGGTCTCACCTTCCAGTAATCACACTGTCTTGATGGTGAGCTGCAAAAAATAACCACACTGTCCACCCCAGAGTATCACTAATCATGCATTGTTCTTAGTAGGGTGAGACTGAGTCCCTTGTACTGCGGCCACTTCTGGCCTATTGTACCATCCCCAGATGATAGGTGAGGGTGATTGTGGAGCAATTGGTGGAATGAAGATTGGCAGGGGAAACTTAAGTACCCAGCAAATACCTGCCCCAGTGCCACTTTGTCCACCACAAATCCCATATGACCAGACCTGGGCTCGAATTTGGGCTGCCAGGGTGGGAAGCCAGTGACTAACTGCCTGAGTTATGGCATGGCCTTTACCAATCATGTAAAAATATCGATTCCAATGTACCATTTTCTGAGTATGTGAAACGTAATATGACACTTGTTTCTCTCAGATGCCCTAGTATTAAAAATAACTCAACTTATATACAGATATATAAGGGATTTGCATTAACTGTAGTTTCTGGTTATCTGAATGACTACTGTCCTCAATTAGTGCGGATAATCAAGAGGTCACTATAAATGTTAAATGCTTGAATATACAACACTAATTAACAGCTCGATGGGTGACATATCTGAATGTTTTAAATTTAATGACACTAACAGGATGATTTAACAAATGAAAGTCAAATGCCCCAAAACAAAAAGCAAAGAAAGAGAAAGCTATCCCTGTAACAGGCCATGGAGACCCATAGGGTTGTGAGGCTTCAAGGCTCCCACATTTTCTAGACAACTGGCTCACAGACAGCGGTGAGGTTGTCAGCCTTACCAAAAGAAGAAGTACTACTGTGACGTTCTAGAGATTTCCAAGGAGCAGATGAGGTCCAAAGGTTCTATTGCAGCAGTCATGTGGAAATTCCGATAAACCAAGGAAGTCAGTAATAAGGCAAACATTCAAACAGTGTTACTGTACCGATGATTAAGCAATCTGAGGGGGAACACTTCACCCCACTGGCCCCCTAGAAGTGCTCCCTGGAAGCATCAGGGCTAAGGGCGGTGGTGCCCTAATGCCACAATGCTCTTGAGACACATGGGTACCTCCTACTGCATCTAGCCTTCCTTGCACACAAGGCTTTGCAGGAGGTAACGGCATTTCTCCTGTGTATGCAGGATATATGGCCAAGAGGAGGAATTCTATTAACACACACTTTGTCTGTGGCCAGATTTGGCTAGGCAAAGATCAGAGATCTGCTCTGCATGGTTAGGGCTGATATACATAAGGTGGGGCCTCCATCAAAGTGGTTCTTGCTCTATCACTGCAGTCATGGCTCTCTGAAGAGCTCTAACATGACTTGAGGGGGTGACAGCATACTCAACAAAGTCTCACTGCTTGGGGCCACCTTAAGCTTTTGTTTCCCTCACTCAACACAGTACAACACAACAAGCAAACAGAAGACCACTAGCAACTTCCTTTAGCAGTCACGACCACTACAGACAATATCATCACATTCCATGTTATCTGCTGTCACATATATTACTGATGCCAGCTGGTTTATTTGATTACAGTGGTATTTTAAACATGTTCCTTACCCAGGATGTTCTGTCGAGCACTGAACAATCCTTTTCCTTCTTCAGTGTAAAGCCGGTAGATAAAGTCTGTATTGTAATTTTCATTAGCTCTTTCATTCCTGTAAAATAAATATACACATCACCTGTAAACAACACCAGAAGGATCCAGAAATGGAACTCCTCTTACAGAGAGTACAGCCTTCTGGGTTGTGATGATGTGTGGTTTGCATAGGGTTCAACATTTTGGAGGATCACGCTGCCTCTAGCTTCAAGATAGAAAGAGTCAGCCAAGCATGAAACTAGCAGAAGCAGGTGGCAAGCTAAGCCTCTCAACTACAGTGCATTATAACCCAGAACACTGTACTTTTCATAGGCACTGCTGTTAGGGCCTCAAATCCAAGAACACTTCAGCCTAATTATAAGAAAACATGGAGCCATACCACCCCAGAAGTTGAAGATGACCTGTATAAGTCCTCGTAGCAAGAGGCAACTGTGCTTTGATATCTATAGTTCAAATCTGACACAAAAGTGAACATACCTCAGTATAAGCCCTCTCTGCACACCTTCAGCCATCTTTGCTGCCATATGGTACAAATCTTGCTGTAAATCCTTAATAGAGAATTTTTCTTCAAATATATAAGCAGCATCAGCACCTCCAGCAAGTCCTATGAAAAAGTTTTATTTTTACATTTTAATACATGAAGCTCAGGGAAATATCTAGCTTCCTGCCTGAGAGTAACTCTCCATTAATTTTTCTTCATCACTTTATGGCAACATCATAAAAAATTAAGTTGGTACTACAGAAGTACTATTAGTCTCAGAGATTTCAGTTACTGCTCACACACAAAAATTGCTAAACCTAACAGTACACAGTGCAGCACTCTGCTACGTAGCTGTCAAGAACTGGGTGTGGAAATGTCGGCAGGGTGAAAAATGGGGAGAACTTTCACTAAACACTAACTACCACACTCTTGATGGTCATAAAAGAGAAAAGGTCTGATGGGAAACAATAAGGCTAAATACAGTCTATAATGCACAAAAATGAAACATTCAAACAGCTGAAGAGATGAAATGGAAATTATGCGCATAATACTGTACAGCATTGTGTAACACCCCATAAAAAGTGGCAAACATGCAACTGCTGGTTAATACACAATATGCTCCCAAATAACTATGCGGCTTTTGGAGCATTCACGACCCTACACAATCACTCAGTCCATCTGTCTGTTCACATGAGAAAACCAATAGATTTTCATGAAATTTGACATTTGAGAATTTTACAAACAACTTACAATTTCACCAATCACTACATATCAAAGACAACAAGCATTTCAGTATCTTGCTAAATATTTATAAGAGTGAAAACCGTTTTGAACAAAAGTTGCAGAGAAAAATAAAATGCACACTTTATGTTCAACGCATCTTTTGTTTCCATTTCAGTTTTCAAGATAACTGAACAAATCACAAGACCATGTGTGCATTTTCAAATGTCCACACTAAACAATCTCTCCTGATGACACCTGAAACTTGGATCATTCATGCATCGCTTCCGCTTCATCAGCAGTGGTAACTGGGAAAATATTATAATCAAAAATGTCATCCAACCATCAGTCAGGAGAGTACCACATATTGCATTGACTGATGATAAAGTACATCACATTAAGTTGGCTATCTTGTGGCTTATGTTATACTTTGATCCATTCTCTTAAACAATGGGTAATACAAAATTTCAAACTCAGAATGAAATTAATTCAGTATTACTAAAATGTACTATAACCACCTTTTTTTAGAGGGGAGAAAAAGTTGTTTCTTTTCTTCTACAGCACAATCTTTTCATTGATGTTTATGTTACTGGTCTCTGCCCACAGATGAGTGTGTCTGTTGTGTGGAAGCAACATCTGCAGTTTTCCATCACTGACAACAGAACTGCTTACCTGCTACAGTGGCAAGGTACCCACAATATCCACCCATTGTCTCGATCACAAACACTCTTCGCTTTGTGCCCTGAGCTGACTGGCGGATGCGATCACAGATCTGCACAAGAGACATACAGGACTCTGATATTTCAGTCTAAATGTTCAGAATGCAGACAACTGCAGTCGCGCTGGCCACTGCCTAGTGTCAGTATACTGAATATTCATGAAGGTCTGGGCATCTTACCTACTCTCGTCTTCTGGTGACTGGTTTCCATCGTATGAACATGGTTTATTGACTTTTTTTCATATTGTTGATCTAGAGCTCCTGGTCCAATGATTAGTGTGCATGTGTGTGTGTGTGTGTGTATACCATATTATATCTATATCCCTAGATATACAGGAGCCAGGATAGTGTAGTCAGTATGATGACTGGCTATGGGCTGGACGACCAAGGGGTCGGAGTTCAAGTCCCAGAAGGGTCTATAGAATTTTCTCTTCTCCATGTTCTCGAGACCAGCTCTGGGGCCCACACAGCCTCCTATCCAATGAGTACTGGTGGCTCTTTCTCTGGGGTAAAGTGGCCAGGGCATGAAGCTGACCAGTCACCTCCAGCTAGTGCAGAGGTAAAGAAAATGTGGACCTATACATCCACTCCACCAATGTGCTTTCATGGCGTAGTGTTTAATTAGTTAAGCACAGGGACAACTTTACCATTTTTTACCTTTATACATGTATTTACTACTCAAAAGGTCCTGGCCACTGTCCCTAACGCCAAAAATCAGTCAATCAATATATGTCAGAATACCAAAAGCTAATCACTTTAAAACATTAGCAGACCTAACCTGAAAAATTCCATGCACATTAAATACATCTCAAAGTGTGGAAAATGTCTAACAAAGCTGTGATATAATAAATTAACACTTTCAGATAATCATAACCACAGACATGTCATTTTAAAATGCACTGACCTGCATTTCCTGTTTCCAAAATCAACATTTCACTGTAAGTCAATAGTTTTCTCTCTCTGTCCACATGCAGACCCTACCTCTGTGATCTCATTGAGTGCTGTGTCACAGCCGAGGGAGAAATCCGTTCCAGGCACATTGTTACTAATTGTTGATGGGATGACAACAATTGGAATACAAAATTCTGGGTGCTCTGCTCGTGCTTCGTGCATCTGCAGACCAGCCTGATAAGCCTGTAACATACAGCACCTTCTCACTCTCCTCGAATGTCCATCCATTTTTCTCAAAGTCCTGAATGACACAGATCATTCTCTGTTGTGTTCCAGCTATCCCAGTCTGCCATGCCATCATCTCGGCAATAGCTGCGGTTTTAATGAGAAATGTTGACAAGAGCTTTTAACTGACACACACTCAAAAACTTATGTGATTTTGAATTATGTGAATCTGTCAATAACAAGAAATCATATGTTGGATCTGCAGTGCTCACAGCAGTGCCTATGAAGGGTGCTATCTTCTGGGATGTGAGGCTGTGTCGTGTGAAAGAAGTTTACTGAAGTTTCAAATGACTATTTGCTCTGCTTGCTGTTTTTTTCTTGCTGCATTATTCCTTACATAGCCTAATCTTTGCACATGACGATAGAGGCTGTTCATTCCTCTGAAACATCAGTAAACTTCTACCAAACTATATAGTGCCATATCTCAGTATATTACTCCTCACCAATCCATATATGATTCCTATAATTCAAATTTTTTAGTGAAGGCTAAAAACGGATAAAAATAATTAATGGTGGGGTGAAGAACTCACAAGCATTTAAAATGAACGGTATGAGGCTAGTTCAAATGAAACTTATTTGGGATTTGCTCTGGAAGAAGCAGAGGTCATTAAAAATTGCCCCCATGGGTGGTGAGGCAGGCACTGACGCACCACTAGATGGATCCCCTCTGCAAAGAATTCCTTGAGCTGCGGCTGGAACCACTGCACCTCCGCAGCTCTAACATCTTCCTGAGGGGGAGGGGTTCAACCCAGCAGAATACATGAACAGGTACTATTTGAAAAATCCTCACATTCATGTTAACTGAATTCTCCTCCTCATCATCATCATCAATCACCACCACCACCATCACCATCCGCAAGACAGCCCTCTTCGTGACATAGCTTTCCTTAGAAGATTCTGCCAGACTGAATCTGGTTTTCACTTCTTTAAATATAGAGACAAATATTTTTACAGAGTAAAGTCGTCAGCCTTTTGCCCAACCCCAAACCTGGAGGACCAGGTCTCTGTATTTATGTCCCCAGTGACAGGGTGGCCCAGTTATACCCCCAGGCACTGGATTCCCTTTCTGTCACCTTCTACAACTCACAGAGCTACAGTGGAGGTATTTTAACCTGCTCCCAAATGGGCGAATAATTATAATGCATCCCCCAATAAAATTAAAGGCAATAAAACAAAGTCATGATGGAATGCACAAAAATTCTGTGTTATGCAACCACTGTTTAACAACTTTTGTCAACTACATGGGTCATATGAAACTGAATGGTAACGTTATTATCAGAGGTTAAAAGAGTAGGATTTGGACAGCAGGATGACTTGCCTCTGACTGAGCTACAAAACAAAGACCTTCCAAATATGAAGCAGGAATGCTGATCCCTCCCCTGCCATGTTACTGTGTAAAGATATCGACATACAGTCATCTGCTGGATGCAGTGTTTTCTCTGCAATCCATATCTTATCAAAAGTACACAATTTGTTTTAACCAGAACTCCTTGTACTCATCATCCTATCATTGGACATTATATAATTTGAGCTTCTGACAGTATCATTATATAAAGAGTGAAGAAAGCATATATTTATACTGACTAGAGGACAGGCCATGACAATTTACTGTATAACACAGGTACTAACACACAGTCAGACTAAACAGTTGGTGCATAAATAGATCTAAGCCTCAGCTCTAAGTTTGTGTTTCTATTCTTTGGGTAATTTCTAGATTATATACCATCAAATTGTAGGATGACTGATGAATTGGAAGGAAGTGGTCGTGACCTAGTCAAGGTACTATCCTGGAGCTCCTTGAGGAGCTGAGGAAAAACATAAAATAGTTCAGTCAGGATAGCTGGTGTCCCAGCTGAGATTTGAACCAAGCACCTTCCAAAGACAAATCTAAGAGCATTAAAGCTAAGCCAGATGCTCAGCAGGCTTATGGTCAATATTACTAATCCTGATACAACTCACCTCAAAGCCTCCAATGATAAGAAGTCCATGGATCTTAAATTCTGCAAGTCGAGCTGCCACTTGTGCCATGCGAGGCTTAGGCAAGGTGCGCTTGGTGCCTAATATGGCTCCACCCTGAGCAACCCAACCTGTCACATCTGCCCAGCCCATGTTCTGAACCTGTAATGTAACATTTAGACCATAATTTTGTTATTTGTAATGAGAGGTATCACTAAATATTTATAGAGTAAGGAGTGGTAAATTCTGTAAGATTTGATATTTTCATGGTGAATATAGTGAAAAATGAGAGTGAAAGTGTAAAAGAAAATTGGAATATTAGTCACTGTACTTAATTTAATTGACATATGTGTGATGAGTAAAGAAGTGTGTGCATCTAATAAACTAATAATTATGAACCTGAACAAGTTTCAGTCACAAACGGCCATCTTCCAGGTTGTCCAGTATTAAAAAAAAACTTCACATAATTTTACAAAAATTTCTTACATTTTTGTTGTTTTTTTTTTCATGGGTCACTTAAAATATATCTTTCACACACTGTCATTAACACTTAGAACCCATACAATGCAGGAGTGAATAATGTGTAGATACAGAGCCTTTTGTACCTCCTCTGGTGTAATTCAGATGGCTGTGTTATATGACACACGTTCACGTAAGTCTTTTATAACGTCTATTTCACCGCATGCTGCGGCATCCCCTGTAGTGGTGTGCGGGCTGAACTGATGAATAATTAACACTGTAAGCCTGGCATGTGGAACATTTACAAGGTACATTTTATGTTTAAAAGCTGTCTTCACTGAACAGAAACTTCTCTTCTAACTGTTCACTGTAAATCTGGCACATATATGGCTGTGGTGAAAAATGATTTTCAAATTCTAAATGTGTGAACTACATTTCTCATACGGGCATCAGCCAACTCATGTGACAATGGCATTATCAAGAGAACTAAAGTTTTGGTTCATTTTTGTTACTCCCTTTATTTCACTGCCTTCAATTTCCATTAGATAATACATAAATCAATAAATTTTAACACTTGATTTTAGCTGTTTATGAATGCCATTTCTTTTATTACACAAATAACTTCATTATACAGAACGTAAGTGAAAAAAAAGTGCAGATAAACTTTGGTCACAAGTTCAAAATACCGAAACAAGAAAAAATGTCTACATCAACACGAGTCTAGAAACATTTTATTTGTGAATTATAGCTGAAAGAATATTGCCATGACCTATTCAGTTGTTGGCGACTGTTTGATAGGCCACCATGTTTTGCCACACTGGCTTATAGTAAACCCCTATCAAGATTTCCTCTTACATGATCTGCTGATACTACCGGAAGAAGTAACAATGACTGCCAGAGCACAAATGTGGTACATGCATGATGGTGCTCCGGCACATTTTAGCCATGCTGTACAAAAAGTTTTCAATGACAGCTATCATGACTGATGAATTGGTAGAGGAGGACTCACTATATGGCCTTCACCATCGCATTGTGAATGCCTGTCAGACTACCAGCAGCTATCCCGGCATCTCTGAATGGACAATGTGGTCCATGATGAGACATGTCAAGGCCTGCATTCAATCTGGTGGAGGATATTTGGACAAGTATTATAAGTGTACTCTTTCAGCTATAACTCTTGAATGAAATGTTTCTGGACACATGTTTATATGAACATGTAAAGCAAATTTACATTTTACATTACAGTCACCTACCCACATACAGAGTGTACGGTCACCAGACGAGTATTTAGCAAAAAATATGGTGTGCCAAGGTTAAAAATGGTGGAGCTATACCTCCACTTCCCATATATCTACATGGCATGGCACTAAATTAATTAAGCCCACAGATAACTTTACCTTTCACCTCATATACAGTGAGGGTCTACATGTTACATAAGAACAGCAAAGAGACATGTATGCTATAATACACTTTGTGGGAAATGAATTTAAACAGCTCTGAGGATGATATAATGTGGAGTGGCTGTAACATGCATTTAAATTCCATGAGATGACAGAATTCATTAAGTAAGTTAACTACATGAGGGAAAGCTCTATATAATAGAATTACACTGCAGAAGACAAAAACAATTACACTCACATTTCCTGCGAGAAGTCCCTCAATGCCGTCATGGATGCCCAGTGCCGTGTCACCTCGATAAATGCAGTTCCGTACAAACGAACGCACTGCTGCATTCATCCCACATGCTGGAGCACCAATGTGCATCACAGCCAGATTGAAGCCCTCCTGCACAAAAAGGTAACACAATAAGGAGAAGACTGCAACCTAGCACAACATCATGTACCACTGCACTGGTTGTTTACCTCTACTGGTATAAAGAATGTGTTTGGATGGGTCCTGTGGAATACAGATCTGGCAAACACAGTGACATGGGTGGAAATGCTCCTGACTTCTTCACGATGATTCATTTAAAACTGAACGCTTATCCTAATGTACAAACACTGAAGTATGTCTATCTGTAATTATGCAGTTCTCGTTATTGGAACTTTGTGAAAGAGATGACTGGTTTCAGCAGGACAACACTACATGTCATATGGTCAGGACAGCAATGGATAAGCTTAATCAGTTTCTGGCAGAAAGGATCATTTTGAAGGTATCATGGTTACACAGAGTCCAATAAGCCCTGACTCTTTCTGTGGGACTTCATTAACAAAAATGAGTACCAAAACAATCCAAAAAGCATACTACTGAAAGGGCTGCATCATGACAGGAACCCTTAAAGTGTTTCTTGAAAGAATGATGAAGGGTACTGATGAATGTATTCACAATAATGAAGGACACTTCCGGCACATTTTGTGAATACCTAGGATTAATGTTGAGTGGTACAGAAAACAAAATGTTTCCCATTTGGGTGCAATAGAGATAGTCCCAGTCTCCAGACTAGCTCTGTCAACTGGGTCCAACTGAGTAGGTTTTACCTGAACACTGCAACAGAATCCAATCTCCAAAAAGTATGTTTTTAAATAAAAACAGAACAATGTTTTAGACAAAAACAGGGCAATGGATAATGCCCAGAAATATATTTGCATACAAATGATATTGAAAATGGAGAAAACTTCCATTAACATAAAATGTTTCAGTGAATTCATAAAGGAAATAAATGCACAGAACACAGGTTTTTTTGTGGGTTAAACATTCTCAAAACGGAAAGGAAGAGAGTGCAGATAAAGATTGATCCAGTCATCTGACCTCAGGAACTTATTGGCATATAGAAAACTTTTCAGAAGATAGGAGAACTTAAAGAGGAAAAGTGTGAGACTGACTGTGATCAACAATCTGAACATGCATACAGAACTGCCAAAATAGGGACAGAATTTGCTCAGACCTTTTGGAATCCAGTTTTTGGAGACCTGCATCTCTCAGCCTGACCTATGAATCTGTCAGTCTGTAAGCCTTCCAAACTTTAAAATATAAAGTCTGGATGTGAAACTATGCTGATCTGCTGTATGACATGAAAGCAATTACCCACTGTAAATTTATTCTTCCTCAATAGTAAATAAAGCATTCTACCTTCAAATTTTGGAAAGTTTATGGCAAGGAACTTGACAACAAAGACCAAATCTTTCACTGTACAAATGGATTTTGCAACGTGATAATGAACCATCTCATGCAGCCCTTTCATTAAAGCCATTTCTGACAACAATACAGAAATGCCAGTGACTGCACATCCAAAATATGCCTTGATTTGGACCTATGAGGCATTTTTCTTATTCCAAAGCCAAAAATTCTCCTCAAAAGGTTTTATTCTGAACCATATAAGTGTCAGAGTAAGGAGAAGACTTTTCACAACCGATTCTGAGCAAGTGGAAGATGTACAGTAATGTGTGCACAAAGTCAGAAACTGAGTACTTCAAAGGTGCCCACACTTGCTAGAGGCTAACGACAATATTTTATTTACAGAATCTGTATGATTTGTCAGAAGCTTTGTACACCATCTTGCTTCCAGCATCATGTTGTGCGGTGTCAACATTTCGGACAATACAGCTGTCTCCATCTTCAGGGTGATTCAACTAGAAAACAGCTTGCCACAAACACTTAACAATTCCAGGCCCCCAAGGCACTGTGAAAATCATTATTGGTGGACGTATGGCCAGTGGATAGACAGATAACAATCCACGCACATTTTCAACACCAATGTAGCATCTCTGAACAAGAATGAAAGCAAGACCAGCTAGTATCTTCCAATGATGAAAAGGCAAAGCACTTAATCTCGACCAGACTCTGTGTACTGTGCAAACTTACAACATCAGCATACATTTCCTCTTGTCATTGCCACTGGTACACTGAAGCTCAATGGGTTTCTAAATGACCAGTTCTACCTACCACCTGCCTCACCTTCTCTTTATTGCAGGACAACACAAACTGCCATAGAAGTCTCAAAATACATGTAACATTCACACTTCAGTCTTCATGCCAGTTCTACATACATCATTACCATATAACACATTCATTGGCATGCATCTGAACGGAGACTCCACACTCAAATAAGCCATCAGAAAGGCATCAAAATTAAAACAAATTAAAATGATCTGTGAAAATGGCTTTATTTGAACTACCTTCTCCTGTGATAAAAATCCATATCACAAGATTTTCAAACTGAAAGTGACTGTCTGGTACCAGAATAAGTCACTGGACCCTAATTCAAATAATTCGGAGTTTCACCACCAGTCAGATCCGTGTGTGAATCTTTCTGCTCGCAGAGTGAAACCGACACAACTACCAAATAGAAAACTTCAGGGATGTGAAAAATATCAGGCTCCCATGTGGTTCAGATCATATATTAAGGCTGTAGATCCCCTCTGCTGACCATCACTCTCATAATCACCTTATCACTGAGGGTCTCAGAATCCCCCACATGAGTGCCCCAGCTCAGAAATGGATTCTACACACTTGTCTAGATGAGGAAAGACCAGGCAACATCTGGAGCCACTAGACATTTGCAGAGAACATAAATGGCAGCACCACACAAACCAAAAACAACTTTCGAATTGGTAAAAAGGTAATACACAGAGGAAACAATCTATCAACCAGAAAAATATTACTCTTATTTGAGTGAGACTTTTAAGAAGAAATGACAATTCATGAATGAATGTAATGTGGTTCTCAAACTGAAACTTGTGGACAGTGAAAACAAATGGATGTGCCCCCCTTATTTGAATTCACCTGATGGACAAGGAACTCTTAATTGTTCACCTACCTTCGAGTCTACCTTGACTGCCTCAGAATTAATGGAAAATAGTTTACTGAGACAAATTTACATGCAATTCAAAGATAACCTGCCCAGTGCAATACTGTGACCTTCTGAGTTATGAGAGTGTGTTGTACTTCATAGTGGTCACTACGTTTTGTAGGAACAACCTGTCTCCATCTTCTGCAGGAGATGGAAGGCATGCTCATCTAAGATGCTGGTAACTAGATGCCAGACTACATGACATTCTTCCATGTGGTTAATTTTATAGTGCTGCCATATAACAGACTATATAGCATCAAATGGCAGGACTAATAAACACTGAACTGGAAAAGGATTTTGAAACAAGTGGTCATGACCTGAGTGGTGCACGATCATGGCACCTGCCTTGAGAGACTGAGAAAACCAAGAAAATCTGCACAGACAGCTGGTGTCCTGGTCAAGATTCAAACCAAGAACCTCTTCAGTACAAGTACAAAGAGTTGCCACTATGACAGTCTGCTCAATTACACAGCATCATAACCCAGAAGATCACAGTATGAATCTTGAATGCCGTGAAAACTGTGTATCATCAGTGGCATACAAGAGAGCACAAAAACTGAAGAGCCACTAACTGCAATGCAGATCTACTTTACTTTAAACAATGCAAACACCAAACACTGAATCTTACCGAAGTGCCCCATAATGTGTCTTGCTATAAAAGGAAAATAAAACTGCCTGAGAACAAATATAACAAAGTGATATGAACAAGTAAGATACTATTCAGTAACATGTCGCCTGATATTTTCAGTAAAGCTTTACCCTATATTTCCTGTCTCCAAACTTGCTAATTGTATGTACAACGTAATTCCCATTTTGTATTTTCATTTCAGTTCCAATTTCTAACGGCACAGTCCAATAACTGTGCCACTTAAGGTTTCCCTCAATTTGCAGTTCAAAATAATACTTCCACTGTAAAAGTAAAAAAGAAGTAAAGGTATCCCTATAACAGGCCTTGGAGGTTACCACATTTTCTAGACAATCGGCTCATAGACTGGCGGTAAGGTTGTCAGCCGTACACACCAGCCACTCTTTACTCCCAAGAATATTCCAAGAATATTCCTGGTACTCATTTCTGTTAGAGGCTGAGTCGACCCAAGGGCCATAGTGCGGCTGGAAGGATTAGGTAAATTGAAAAAATTTAATGACCTCATTGGGATTCGATCCCGCGACCTTCCGGCTTGTAGCATAGTGTCTCAACCAACTATGCTTCCTTGTGCCCCACACAAATGGAAAGCATAACTAAATATGAATAATAATATGCACACCACATATACACATGAATGCAGTGTGCAAGTGCACATCGATCCGCACGCGCGGGCACACACACACACACACACACACGGACACGGACACAGTTTTAAAATAACAAATTGTGGGGATCAAAACCAGGCCATTGGCTTTGTGCTTGTGAAGGGAACTTCATAACACAATCTCACAGTCTTAGCCCAAAGATTATCATTACACTAGGACCACAGTTCATAATTTATACATATTTAAAATTGAGAAGCAATTATAATACATCAATTCTTTACAATAAAGCAACTTCCTTACCTTACATAACTTCAGAGCAGCATCAAATGAGAGAGAAAAAAATTGCAGAATTATATCACAAGTTTCAGGAAAGTAAATATTGATTTCCTTTGAATCCTTGTTTGATTAACCAACAAACTTAACTTTTTCCATTATATTTTCGCAGCTGTTAACTTCAAAATTTTGGATTTTAGAAACAGACTGTGTAAAATGTGAAAGTTTTTAAATATTTCAGCTAAAGTTCCATTGACCCCCATGAGATCCCCTTCCCCACCACACGAATTAACCGGAGACATAAATCTAAGCTGCACATTACAGCACTTCAAAGGGTTTGTGTAAGAAAAAATAGCAAGCATGAATGTCCTATGTAAGGAGACAGCAAATATTCCTTACAGGTATCTGGGAAACAGAAAAATAGAGATCTTCCATGCAGCGGCATGGCGCAAGATGAACATCTTCAGAAAATCTTCGACCAAAAGAAATCGTGGACCACGGAAAGAAGTGACTGCCAGCAGAATAAAGATTACATGCTGTGCAGGACACAGGCATATGGAACAAAACGAAGACAATGTTGAACAAGAAACCCCAAAAAGGACAGGGGAGAATAGATGTTGGAAGTACCCTGAATGCAACATTGGAATAAGGGACATAGGTGTGAAACAGGGACGAGTCAGCAACCAATTGAAGGACCCAACCAAGAACGCCATTGGAGGGTGTAGATCAGGACAGCGATCACACCTGGGAGGGAGAAGTAGTCGTAAGAAGACCTTCTACGAGATTGTCGGCAGGAAGATTGCGAAGCAAATAGCCGGATCTTCTGTCAGATTACAACAAAACAAGGAATGGACCTTATGGAGGGGTAGGCCCCCTCCAAAGCGGAAAAAGAAACAATGGATTGAGGAGGAGCCGGTAACATAAAAGTACCGGCCTCCCGAGCAAGAGTGAATGTGCGATGGATGAATGTGATACAACTGGATCTTCTGGCAAGTTGACAGGAAACCGCTTGAGATGAGCTGGTCTTAAGAGGGGAGCAGAGGTAACAGAGGATAGTCGCTGCAAGAGGAGTAGCTGGACAAAAAGAAGACGTTGCAAGAACAGCCTGCAAATAAAAGGAACGGGGATGTACTGCTAGGCAAACTTGAATGAACAGCCTTAAGAAGGGAGCAGCGTGATGTACTGTGCTATGGAGGACATCCCCTCCCATGCCAGCGGTGATGTAACATCGGAGCACTGTCGCTACTACGGCAACAGGCTGGTCAACATCCCTCCCCCACACCCCCACAGAGACGTAGTGGGGAATGCTGTGGTTGCTATGCAGCAATAAACAATTCTCGATAGCGTTCCCAACAACACCTGTAAACACGGTGACTAGGCAACAAGGAAGCGAGGCATTTTCCCGTTCTCTGGCTGAGGGTTTATAAGAAAACTACACTTCCTAAGGAGTCAGTTAAAATGTAGCAGCCACCGAAGAGAGTTAAAATAAAGCAGCAGTTGCAGGAAGAAGACCCGAATGTGTGGTTAGAAGATCTTATGTGATAATGTGCGATAACAGAGAAGTCGGCCAGTGAAGCCTTACTGTGTGACTTAAAGACTCTGTGTGTGCTGTAGTACAGTTATATTAGGAGTGTGTAATTAAGAGAGACTTGTATAGCTCCCATATTATAAATACGTGAAGACTCCTGAAGATAGTGTGAAGAGATTATTGTGTAGGGTTGTAAAGTGTGTAAACCCATACCAGTGTTATAAGTATTTGTAGTTACGATTTGTAGGTTGTTAAATAAACCAATTAACAATCCGAACGGCGTCTTCAGTAGCAAAACACATTACAATATTATTTGAACCTTGGATTCCATCTGTTATTAGAAGGCAGAGGAATGGTACCATAGCCCACTATGAGCCTTGGCTTTCTTGCACAGGTATACCTTCAGCACTAGATGGAAGTGAGTGGTCTGCTCTATGACCTAGCACTTTCACCCCAGTACTAAACTGGAGGAAAGGAGATTGGATAGGTCCCATACCCAGTGAAGAGAAAAATCTCCAGCCTTGTCACAAATTAGACCCTTACTCTCTTGTCATCCAGCCAGTAAGCCTGCTCAAGCAATATAAATAATTTACTCAATATAACTCAACTAATTACAGTTTATCATACAACATGTAATTAATGTTCTGATATTATACTCAGTCAAAGACTTCTCACCTTACTCTCATGATGTGGTCCATGCCACAAGCTCAAAACAGCACAGAAACATAAATGATAGGCAAGATGTCACACAATACATAAAAATAACACTGAAATCAACTTACAGATGGACGATTTACATCTTCGACTATTGGTTTCGGAGGTTTCAGTCTGGTAAGCATTTTGTAGGTCTCCAAGTTCCGCACAAAACTCCTGCAAACAAATTGTTGGATGTATCAGTTTGGTTCAAGGAACATCTAATATACACAACTCTACACTATGCAAGCCAGGATAGCTCAATCAGTAAAGGGACTGGCTAAGGGCTTCATGATTGGTATTCAATCCCAAGCAGAGTGACAGATGTTCCACATCGCCAATGTGTCCAGATTTGCTTCAGGGCACATACAGCATGCTACCAATGTGTACAAGGGATACACTCCCTGGATATGAAGGGGTTCCATCATGAAGCCCATTTAGTGGCAAGGCACCACTACGTTCAGTCTTGTCCATCCGTCTAGACTGGCAGAGAAAATGAATCAAACGTGGGCTCCCCTTGTGGGGTGTGATGCCACGTCGTTTGGTAGACAGGCACCCACACACACTTCCATGACAACCTCAGTCCATCCGTCTAGACTGGCAGAGAAAATGAATCAAACATGGGAGCCCCTTATGGGGTGTGATGACATGTCATTTGGTAGACAGGCACCCACACACACTGCCATGACAACCTCAGAACTCCTATGAGATCCTTTTTTACAACATTTGTTTGCTGAGCACTGGACAAACTACAGGATTTCATGTGAGTTTCTTTTACTAGAGTTGTACAAGATGATTCACACACATGAGACACCAAATTAATAACTACAAATCATGCAATAATTCATGAATGAGAACAAAACTTGGCAAGTATGTATCATGGTAGATGTGGAGACATTTGGGGTACAGAAAGCGTTGAAATTAGTTTCTCTCTGGAGGCAGAGGCAAACATGAAGTTCCATGTTCATGAATGTCACAATCAGCATGGCAGGAGGAACTGCAGCAATTTCATTGGTAGCATTTCTTTAGCATGAACTGGGTCAAATGTTGGAAAAGTATACAGTGCTGCCAGTTCCACTTCAATCAGCGAACTACTACATGATTTGTAATTATTAATTTGTGGCATCCTTCAAGTGAATCACCCCGTACTTCCTTCTTTAAATACTGTCTGACACTGGTGGATTTCAAATCCAAAGCGGCCAGGGCATGAAACTGACCACTCACCTCCAACTAGGGTCGAGGTCAAGAAAATGTGAAGTGGTCACATATCAAATTGTTCACCAGGCATAACGCTGGTTAACTTTCCATGCTGTGGACCAAGTGCCATGCAAACTGGGAGATCACCAGTGGCCGAGGGTGGGTTCAGTAGGGATGGGAGGCAAGAAGCATGTTGAAGGGTATATCTGAGATGGGACATGGGCCTAGAATGGGGCAGTATGTGTGAAGGATTGTCCAANGGGGGGGGGGGGGCATTGTGAATCCCCTTATGCACTTGTTATAGCCATTCCTTGATATGGCAAAGGACTTGTGGGAACAGCACGTTTGCTCATGGTGTCCTCTCTACTGCTTGACCATATGGATAATCTTCATGCATATCAGGCTTTTTTTTTTTTAAATATGGGGCTATATATACATGGACACTTGCCCACCTTGCACCCATCAACCATGAAGATAGAAGAGGTATGTACCTTTGAAATTTTGGTAAAATTGCATACATCTACATGACATAACCACTTAAGACTAAATAAATACCAACTTCTTTCATCTTTCTGTTAAGCTAAAATTAATTTCTGCCAATATTTTGTTTGTACCATGAAAATTAAGTGAGAGTAATCTGGGCACATGTAAGATTTGAGGCTTTCACTGCGGTGACTATGAAGAAAGCAGTCTTCTGGGATTTGGCACCGTGTATATGTGGTGTTAACCGACGTTTGAGGCTTTCACTGCGGTGACTATGAAGAAAGCAGTCTTCTGGGATTTGGCACCGTGTATATGTGGTGTTAACCAACGTTCCTCCGAAACGTCGGTTAACACCACATATACACGGTGCCAAATACCAGAAGACTGCTTTCTTCATAATCTGGGCATGTTATGCAAAAATGTAAATAAAACTGTTCTAAGAATTATAATGGTTTTTATCATTATGTCTGTTAACTGTCATAAAGTGCTAGGACAGTTAATCTGTTTTTACCTGGTGGAGGGACTATTTTGTGTACTGGTGTGGCACAGCAGTAAGCCTGGAGGGACATTCTGGGTACATACCCATCAGACTAAATGGCTGACAAAAAGCCAGTGGCAATGCAATTCCAAGCTGCTGTGATGTAAGACTTACTTGCCACGCAGCTGTACAGCATTTTCCCAATCCTTATTCTCCATGGCTTTTGTGACTGCTTTTGTTCTCTCTACACACTCCATCAGAGGCAACCTCACAGCCTGGTTACCATCTAGTGAAACCACACAGGATTCAGTGTCTGGTGTGGCTTCCATGAGTGCCATCACAGCCTCCGCACCCATCCGACATCCCTACCAAACATACACTTTACAGTTATTGAGATTTGGATGCTATGTCCATCGTCCTGCTTTTTTATTTAAAACATGTTTCAGAGAATGGATTCTGTTTCCGTCTTCAGGTGAAAGCCCAACTGAGTAGGCTTTTATCTGAAGATGAGAACAGAATCCAGTCGCAAAAATGCTGTGTTTGAAACAAAAAACAATTGGTAGGGTCCAAGAACTCAATAATTGTATTAATATACCATCATCACAGACTTTTAGATCTTATGTTTGTTAACAGAGAACATGAAATGTGTAAATTCATCCTTCAGGGCTTAACAATGTCACGTGTTGAAGTTCTCAGAACTACATGGCATACACTGCAGTCAACATCTTCAGGGTGAACAAGCAGAAGGATGCAGCCCAATATATAAATCTAAAAGTAAATGTATGGGCGGGGGTGTAGAGCAATACGCTATCCGATGAGAAAGGGCCACAGCCGTAAGTAGAAGTCTTGCGATGGAAGTCAGGATGCAAGAGTGGAGTGTGGTGCTATGCAGTAGGAAGGGACCATGTGGTTAGGTAGGAAGCTTGGGGCATACTATCCCTCTGCTTCAATCATCCTGAAGATGGCAATAACAACATACACTGAAACACTGGAACAACCTCAGTATAAGATGTGGCTAAACACTGGAAAAATGAAGGACAGGAATATAGAATGTTTATATTGTGGTGATGAAATCAAGTCAGTCAAAATGTCTGATTCTGTATCCCAACCTACAGCTCAAAGTGTCACTCCAGGTAAGTAAACTGGTGGCACTCACACCGTTCGTTTGACTACGGAGTAACAGCATCTTCACAAGCTTAGGGAAGGGATGGGCTATATGTCAGGGAAATATACACTCTGAAATTTTCAGTGACCAAATAGTGACATCTTCTAGGGCAATCACATGCACAAATACGGAATAAAACTGTTGTTCCAGAGACTGTTCCTGTTCTATTACCATGTGACATGAACCCACCTGATGCAAACCAATCTCTAGCCAGGGACCAGCCAAAAGAAGAGCAGAGGGTGCAACCCAAACCCACAGCCCCTAAATTCTTTCAAGTCATGGTACTTAGACATAGGGATGACATGTGGTTCCTGAGAAACTGAATCAGTGCAGTACCTATCACCAAGCAAACATGAGACAAGTCCTTGTGAACAAGGTAATGAACCTCCGAGTTCTTTAGGAGGTTGGGAACTTCTAGATTAAATAAGCATCTCATACATTCTAAAGAAGTCTGGTTCCTGAGAAACTGAATCAGTGCAGTACCTATCACCAAGCAAACATGAGACAAGTCCTTGTGAACAAGGTAATGAACCTCCGAGTTCTTTAGGAGGTTGGGAACTTCTGGATTAAATAAGCATCTCATACATTCTAAAGAAGTCTGCTCCACCAAATTAGAGCAGTGATAAGACTTGACAGTGGATCAAATAAAGCGGCTGAATTCAAAATCAATTGGACTGCATTCACTATCAGCAACTGAGAATGAAACAGCATTAACAAAATTGCAAAACCTAATAATTCTAATTTGTTATAAACAATAATTCATGAAATAAAAATAAATAAAACTGACTTTCACCTGGGGTGTGGGCATACTAATGGTTTTACTGTCCAAGTTCTACAAGACGCTCCAGAATTACTTACGCTCATTTTAATCAAAGCTATATCTACCTTGTGCAAGCATGCATGTGCGCACGCGCGCGCGCACACACACACACACAGAGCTCTTCTAATACCTGACTGAATGACAATGTCCAATGTCTCCACAACTCTTGTCAGTGGCATGCTGTCTGGCCACAAAACCAAAACAGCATGCCCTGCTTTTATGGGTGATTTGATTACAAGTGAGAACATTTCACTAAGCCAACTTATTAACTGGGTCCTGCCAAGTGACAGGTCACATATGAAGCCCCAGCTGGGGACCAATATGCTGACTGGTTGTGCCCATCACATCTCAGGGGCAGTGACAGATGGCCGAGGGGCACAGACAGAATGAGGGCTGCTGAGAAATCAGTCCCACTGCCCTTTTGCCCATCATAAATCCAATGTAGATTGTTGTGGGATGGATTCCTCTGCATTTAACCATGACAGCTATGGCACAGTCCAATCCATTAAGCAACGACTGCAAACTGTATGCTGCTGATGACTTTTAGAAATACGATCTAACAATCTGCTATGATAGTATGTCAATATAATTATTAACTTTATCCAGAAATAAAAACCTGTGTTTCTACAGGTCACATAATTCACTTCATGTACTCTGGCTTTTCAACAGACTAGAAAGGAGACATACCAGGACTCTGTCAAAAGCTGATGGGTTGCCCCCTCTCTGGACATGTCCGAGTACTGTTATTCTTGTGTCCTGCTGCAGGTTCTTCACAACAACCTCTCTAACTTTCTCTGCAGTGATGGGTTGTCCATCTCGGTCAATGGCGCCCTCAGCAACAATGATGATGTTGAGCCGCTGTCCCGTAGAACGCTCCTGTTTCATCCAGACATCACAGGTAAGGTGATCAGGGAAAATGGTTATGAAAAAAGCCAAACAAGGGCAGCACTTAACAATGAAATAAAAAATATGTGTTATAAGTGACCAAGTAGCCTGGAGCTCTCAATGTTACTCTCTGCAACCATTCCTCCCATAGTACAATAGTAATTAACCTGCTCACATCTTCCACAAATGGACAACAGAAACTATACCAAATGGTGCAACGGTACTACTGGTACAGAATGTACAGTAAACCATTGCTAATCCGGATTAAGTGGGGGAACAGGTCATTAAGATTAAGTGATAATCTGGATTAATGAAGCAAAAGGTAGCCCTTAAAGACAAAAAAAAATTATAACATAAAAAAATGTAAAATTTAATGATATATGTAGTGTTGATGGAAATAAATTAAAAAATATCACTGTACAGCCTTTATTTAAAAACTATAAGAAGACAATATATTTATTCATCAATAGAAGACTCAGAAGCTGTACTTGTTTTTGAACATTATGTTCAAAAACAAGTACAGCTGAGACCTGAAGAAACTGTCAAGATTTGTTTGAACAGGCAAGCGACTCATCTGCCTTAGTTAGTTAGCTATTGGAGAGGGTGGGTTCCCCATGCACTTAGACCTGTATTGGTCCATTGTGCTTCCCTCTATGATTTCTACCTGTCTCTATATCCTACCGGTATTGGCGCTTACCATCAGTCCCGTTAAGCCAGCGAGACCGGCTCTACTGGTTGAGAAGTATCTATAATGCTTCCCCCATCTACCGGAGGTATTAGTGACTGCTGTTGGGCGGCAAATGTCCACAATTTTGCTCAGTGACCTCCTTTGGAGGTATGAGGTTCTTTTACATGCCGTAAAGCTACGACATGGGACCCACGGCTTAAAGTCCCTCCCGGAGGACTTGTTCCCTGAATTTTTCCGCCCTTAAAAATTCGACGACCTCCGCCGGGTATTTGAACCCGCGTACTACGAGTCATGAGGTGGGAACGTTACCTCTAGACTAAGGAGGCCGCTACTCATCTGCCTTCCTAAATGCCGTGTGTCTTTTGAAGTATGTACTCAACTGTGAATAGCATTTTTATTTTTTGATCCATATTATTTGTAACTGGATTAGCGAGGATTTACTGTATCATCACTGTCCTGTTCCATAAAGTTCAAGATGCTTTACAATCCATTCTGATATCCACTTTACCGAGACTCTGCCAAACGAGTAACTGCATTACCACACACATTCTTTATTACTACAACACATTTGAGCCCACTAAGCATCATCAGACTACCCATACAATTACTCACTTAAACTATTATTAGCTATATATTGTCCCATGTTTAGAAATTTTGGTTCTGCATGTAGAATATATATTATTACATGGAGTTAACAGTTAAATTGACAATTAATACAAATAGCCTGATGATGGCAACAGGCCAAAACATGTTGCAATAATAATGAAATGTATATAATTAATTCAAAAGTATAAAGTGACAGAATTCTTTGACATATCAATCTCAAAAAAACAAACACAACACTCCAAGTGAATAAATCTTCAATATATATATAGCATGATGGTTACAGACAACTCCCCTGGCAACCCAACTACATCATACTGTAGAACAGTATCCTTTAGCTCCCATGTCTATGAACAGGAATCATAAAAACCAAATGGTTATTTAACCCTCTGAATACCAAATTAAAGACAATCATTTTCTTATATTATATAAATTTGTTATATTAGTCTGCAACGTTCAGTTAGAACACAAACTATTCTTGTACACACAGCGGAATCTGTAACCTGGTTTTAAATGGTGTTATTTTGGTCATGATGCAAACCCCACCTCAAACCCTGAAACGGAATGTTATACTGCAAGCTGTTGATTCAGCCATCACACACTTTTTCCTGTTCAAATGACATGTGGCGACACTTGATGTAACAAAACATAGCTTTGGAGCTGTGCTGTTCTTCCTCAACTTTCTCCCATCATTTCAATCCTGTCCATGTTTATAAGCTATGGTATCAGTTCACATGGCATTGCTGGTCCTTTTGAACATTTCTGTATGGGGATTATACAGGCTCCTCTAATGGCAATGAAGCCCAATAACAATCATCTCTATATGTGGAAAACATGATCTATTCACATTACAATGAGAAAAGAGATTTACTTAAGCAGACACACTACGTGTCTACATTAAAACTGAAATATGTATCTTCAACACCTCCCTACAGTATACTCCTTTATGGTAATTAACAAGGAGGTGCTTGTATTAAATGAAATCTTGGGTTGGTTCAAGAAGCTTATAAAAACTTTCTTCCAGATTTTCATGAGAGACCCACTTCAGTTAAAAGCTTCTAATTTCAAATGAACTTTTCTTGTTCACTATTTATAGCTAAATGAGGCACTTTGTGAACTCATCTACACATTTCTTGCCCAGCAGTAATTGCCATTTAACACTATCACTGTTACGGGCAGAATGATGTATTGATTATAACCAAAACAAAAGTATGCCACACATTAAGAAGAGAACTATACTGTACAGTGTGTCCACAAAGTCCCTTCGGGGTTTTGAAAAATTGTGGCGCAAATAAATTGAGCTGGCCATATGCAGTCTGCAGCAGATCATAGTGAAACTCTGGAAGGTTTTTACTGACCTCAGCGGACCTCGATGTGTGCTCCCTTGGTAACACAGAGAAGGTCCAGATGATATTCAAGCTCTTGCCATGTTCTGTGGAGAATGCCCACTGGAATAGCTGAGATAGCATTCCTAATATGGGTCTTCAGGTCATCAAGTCCGTTAACTGGTGTTCGGAACACACTGCTCTTGACATAACCCCACAGGAAAGAATCAAGTGGTGTTATGCCTGGTGAACATGGAGGCCAAGGCATCGGACCATCTCTGCCAATCCATCTTCCTGGAAATGTCCTATGTAGGAATACACGTACCTGCAGACCTGTGTTCTGAACACCAGTTAACGGACTTGATGTCCTGAAGACCCATATCAGGAATGAGATCTCGGCTATTCCAGTGGACATGCTCCACAGAACATGGCAAGAGCTCGAATATTGTCTGGATGTTCTCCGTGCTACCAAGGGAGCCCACATCGAAGTCTACTGAGGTCAGTAAAAATACTTCCAGAGTTTCACTATGATCCGCCACAAACCGCATGTGGCTAGCTCAATTTCTTTGCGCACCACAATTTTTCAAAACCCCAAAGGGACCTCGTGGACACACTGTACAACACAGAGTTCTGTGACACTGAATTTTTGTTTTGAGAAATTCCATACAAAGAGAGACGGGGAGAGAGAAAGACTGAGAAACTGACGTCATAAATAAGAAATGAGAAGCCATCTCTCAAGTTCATGCATTACATGTTGCATATATACACACACATTTATGTGTGCGCGCGCGCGCGCGTGTGTGTGTGTGTGTGTGTGTGTGTGTGTGCGTGTGTAAAGCCTGCAACAACTCAATGGATAGCAGCAAATACAGCTGACTGGCACATATAATAGCAATATAAGGGGCATGGATGGATGACTATAATTTTGCAGAGTTGTCAGCAGTTGGTGGAATGAGAATTAGCAGGGGAAACAGAAATATAAAGAGAAAACCTGTCTCAGTGCCACTCTATCCACAACGATTCCACATGACCTGCCCTGGGACTGAACCCTGGCTGCTGTGGTGAGAAGTTGCTGATCACTTTCTGAGTTATGGTATGGCCTAACGATTTTGTTATTAGCAGCAATGAACCTTTGAGTTGTACTACTGGATTCTTACATAAAAGTGAAAGGATTAAATTACTAATCAATTGTAGCAATAATAAATTATGCAACATTTATAATTATTTTCAGGAATTAAACTTCAACAAAATCTGTAAAGTACAAGTAAATCTTAATTACTGTCACATGCCTGGATATGATAACAATGCATCTTTTCTTATATTGCTTCATATGTCTGTTATGTCTGCAGAAAAAAGTTTGGGAACTGCTGGGCAGATTTTCATAAAATTTGGTACCAGGTAGTTTTATGAAGAACTGTTGCACAGTTTCAATTCTCATTTAGACTGAAGAAGTTCAATGACCACTTTACATGAAGACCTAAATGTGTATCTTCCTGCATTCTGAGAGCCTATCTATCCATCTCTTCCTGTTGCTCCCACTTGAAACATACGGCATCCATGAAATGCTTGTTTCACTTCAGTTTCTTAAACTTAGACAGTTGGGAGGACTCCCTGGACAGGGGATCAGCCCATCACAAGGCCGTTACCTACACACAAACACAGAATAAATGCAGACAAACATCCATGTCTTGATTGGGATTCAAACCCATGATTCCAGTATTTGAACAGGTGAAGACGTTTCATGTTTTAGACTGTGTGGCCATCATGATCAGCCACTTTGAGAGTAATTCACTAAAAATTTATCAGAGTGAAAACTGTTCCAAACAATAGTTGCAGGGAAAAGTAAAATATCCATTTTATGACAATACTCTTTTTCTGGAAGTCTTAAAGGAAAAGAAAAGGTAAAACTATTCTGTAACAGGCTGTGAATGCCCATAGGGTTGTGAGATGTCAAGGCTCCCACATTTTCTAGATAATCAGCTCAGAGGCAGTGGTGAGGCTGTCAGTCTCATGCCACGGCTGCCCTTTACCCCCAGGAAGATTTCTGGTACTCATTTCTGTTAGAGGCTGAGCTGAGCCCCTGGCCATAGTGCAGCTGGAAAGTTTAATCAACTGAAATGTCCAAAGGCATCATCAGGTATTGAACCCGTGACCTTCAAGCTTGTAGAATAGTGCCCCAACCAACTATGCTACTGCAAGGCCCAAAAGCCTTACATTTCTTGAGATAAGTGAACAAATCAGATATGTGTACATTTCTGAATTTCTATATTCAACAATCACCACGATCTCCTGATTACATCCAAAACTTGGATTACTTATGTTGTTGTTGTTGTTGTTGTCTTCTTTCTAGTTCCTTAGCATGGATAGTTGAGTGTATACTGAATTTACATATAGCAATACACCAGAACACAAAAGCTTCATACATAAAGTTATGTGCAGTCTGTTCTCACAGCCAATTCTGTGAAACAAAGCAAAAATACAAACCAACTACTGCTTTCCAGTTCCAAGGCAAACAATGAAACGAAGCACATGCAATACGGACAAGCATTCATATATCCATAAAACTGAGCTTGAGTGGCATCACTGTTCACAAATACCTGATACAACAGAACTTAAAATCCAGGCATCACAATGGTCTCAGTTCAATCCCAGAAGATAAAAACATACCCAACAACACTTAATTTATTAAAAAGCAAAGAAATTGTTTCTATTCTAAATACAGTTGTACAGTACAGTGTATTAAACCATATGTTTGGAAATGTATGATCAAAACACATATTTTTAAATTTAATTATTCTGGAAAAATAAATGGCACAATTTTAAAGTAATCTTAGTTTCAGAGTGTGAAGAAGCACACATATTAAAGACAAGAAGTTTCTGTGTTCCGTGTTCTTAACACTACAACTATTGTCCTAAACATGTATTCCTTCAAGCACAAACATCAATCAGAACTACATCTATGACAAAACACAAGGATTTTCTTCAGTGTTCTGCATACGTGACATCACAGGTATATATGTAACAGGTTTCAGTGTATCCTGATTTCAGCTGTCCTGGAAACCATAACAAATATTTTTGTTTCAGATTAGAGGATTTGTTCATCACTTTCATGAACTGTCAATATGGACATTATCTAGGCACATCAGTTTGAAGACAAGCTCCCTAAACTTTACAAACCAATTCACTAACTACACTCCACGTATCCAAATATAAATTTATACAAGATAGACATACATGAAAACTGTCTGCTCACTGTAAACAAGTATATATTTTTCAGACAGCAAACTTATCATAGTGTCGCTAAACTGGATGTACCTTAACACTTGAAAACTCATTTGCTATTATAATCTGTCTACCAACATACATAAACATTTTATATTAAGGTGTGGCTTTGGCTTTTGGGATAAGGCTGCACTGAATGTTGTTTCAGCAACCCCTGCAGTTGCCATATTCAGGATTAATGACTAATTCTGGGAGGGCAGCTGGCAGCTCTCACATTAGGCAGTGTCAGATGTGATGCCATGACACAGGAGTGGGAAGCTAACCAACAGGGAGCAACCATGTGATTAGTAAAAACAGGGGGTGAAAAATGATTCAGTGACCACAGTTTCACCTCCAACACATTGCTTAAGGCAAGACCTATGTCAGAGCTGCCATAACACCTTCCAAAGTCATTAACCCTGAAGATGGCAACTGCAAAGTTTGCCGAAACATCAGAAAATCTTCAACATTCAACATGGTCAAGTCCTGAAAGCCATATATTATGCTCCAGCTGTGAAAACCAGGGAGGATAGAATTTTAATTTAATATATATTGCCCTTGTTTCTGTTATATCTAGAGATTCAAAGCTTGCTTATAAAAACTAAAGGGAGAGGGAGGAATTTTTCTGTAAATTTTGCTGGCGTCTATCACAATCAGCCAAATATGCAGTCACAATACTACAATGAATTCCAAGTTTTGCTACCAACTTGCAATTTAGCTAGAAAACTTATGGACATTGTTATTTTGTGTTTACAGGTTTGTTTTGTTTCCTGCATTATCAACATCTGTATGTCTGTCAGTACTAACTCAGTGACTTTCAGTCATGGAAACAAAAAGAAAATGCTGACTGTAGGTCAGTGCTCTATATGTGAGTTAACAAACACATGGTTTCATACACAGAACTGTCAAGTGCAAAGCTGCTTGCCTGCAGCAGCTTCCTGCACAGCTTGGCAGGCCAGTCCCTTTCTGGTGGCCATTCAGGGATAAACACATAATCTGCTTCACTTGTTAGTCCAGCAACCAGACACAAATACCTACAAGCCCACAGACACTTCAAATTAAGTAAGCCTGTAACTACAAAAAACATGTTAAATTCTTGTGTCACATTTCAATACACACACAGTTATTACAAAAAAGTACATACTTCCTGCAGCATATTTGGAAACAGATTATTTGTCACAAAAATTTATATCGATATTAGTGGAACCTGGTAATTATCTCATACATGTTCAATATGTATGCCCTATATTCATTTATATACTACCATCATAAAATAACCCTAAATATGAATATCATTGGTAATTCTGATGACATCTAAGCAACATAAGAAGCCATTCCAAATTCTTTTAGAAGTTTCTTGCTTAATTTATGAAATGTCTTCATGGGTCTGATATTTCAGGCCATCAGTGGAAAGAACCAACACAGTCTTCAACAAGGAGAGCATTTGCATGTAAGTATGGATGACAAAATGGTCACTTGTGTGATCTACCAACACAGTCCAAATATCAGCAGCAAGAACTAGACTATAGCAAAAATTTAAAGGCATATGAGTTGAAGCACTGTCAGAGGCACTAACAAATTATTGTGCCAGCCAAATTTTTTGTCCTGCTTAGCACAGGTTATGAGTGGTACAGCTGTGGGTGAGTGCATTTCAGAGCTTACAAAATCTACTTGTGAAAAGGAGTTGGAAGCGACACCAACAAACACAGTCTGAGTTTCTGATGTTGCCAGTTCTAGTGTTGAATTCTTATGACACCTATATCTGAGGTATATCACACACCTGCCACCTCATAAACAAACAGAACAAAGCTTTCTTCCAACCATAAACCTTATTAAATTCTTTCCTTTCTATCACATAATCACTTGGAGGGTAGACATTTCTATTCAGTTGCGATTCAGACAAATTGAGGTGTGCAGCTTTCATGTTCTTATTTTAGCACTGAAATCTAAGTGATTTAACACCAAGACAAAGTTTAGTTCACTGAATTAACAGACCATAAGCCGAGTTCCTGCCTTCACTAGCAGCAGGAAGAGGCCAGCTCTTCCAGAGAATATACTACTTCTACAACAAGCTCTTTCTCAGCTCATAATCACTGCCACTGCTGACTATGAAACTTCTTGCCCACTGAAGGCTGAAAATACTGCAACATCAAAACAGTCGAGAAGCACCTACAAAAAGTTGTCACGTCACACCAGAGGAATTGGGATGCAAGATTACCTATTTTCCTCCTTGCTTAAGAGGGATCCACTCATGACACTATGTACTTGACCCCAGGTAGACTAGTCTTAAGAAGAGAACTCCAATTGCCCTTTAACCTGCTGTTTGGGGCACCCCTCCTGTCAAAGAACAACCCTCAACTGAACATGTGGCAAATTATGTGGACCATCTACAAGACATCCACAATTATGCCTGCCAACACCTGAAGGTGGCCACCAAATAGATGAAAACTCTTTACAACAGACTGGCAAACTGCCACAATATGGTCAGTGGACCAGTTGGAATCAGAATTACAACCACTTACCATGGCGCCCCCCCCCTGAAATGAACTTCTATGTATCTTCTCTTCCTATAGCCAGAAACAAAAACCACCTGGAAAACCCTGTGGTTTCTATATTAAAACTTTTATGACAAGGTGGAAATAAACAGCCTTAACCTTTTGACTACCAAGGCCCACCACAGGATTACCTGCTAAAAATGCAAATGCTACCATGGGGTAAGTGCTGCTGCATACAAAAAGCCTGCAACACTTCTTCAGGTACACATGACCACAGATGCAGATGGCATGAAAGCCTGTTTTTTTCCTCAAAACACTGGTATAATACAGTATGCACCAAAAATTGCAGTACTGAAACTCACACATTTCAAATGCGCATGTACGTTTGTCGATGGGACATATCTCCAGCCGCACATGTTCCCAGTAGTGAAAAGGAAGTTGTGTTTTGCAGCTGTTGTTGGAAATGGGTCTCTCGACGGAGGAAATAGTACTCATAGTTAAGTATTATTCCTGCTCATACAGAAGTGGTCGCCAGACAACTCACTTCCTTGGTTTTGAGCAGATGTTATCGTCCAGAAACTGCTACATAGTACAAGTGTGACGATATGGCGTGCCGTCTCAGCACATGGCATATTAGGCCCCTATTTCATTGAGGATGAGGAAGGCAATGCTCTTACCGTCACCCAAGAACACTACAGGGACATGGTGATCGGAATATTTCTTCAGGATTTGAGAAGGTTGTGTTGTGCAAGGGGCCTTCACATGAATAGACAGTGGTATTAACAGGATGTCTTTTCATTTTAGTACTATAAATTTTGGCGCAGTACTTGACTCTTCAAAGACTAAAGTTTTCTAATAATATATAATATACAGGGTGTCCCAGGAGGAATGGACCAAACTTCGGGAGGGTGTTCCTTATGTTAAAGTATGCCGATATAACCCAAAACACCTATGTCCAAAGTTGAACGGTTACGGAGATAATGG
>NW_019731248.1:9259-139778 GCF_002891405.2 Cryptotermes secundus | reverse complement strand
AACACACACACATACATACATACATACATACATACATACATACAGGGTGTCCCAGGAGGAATGGAACAAATTATAAATTATATAAAATAAAATTCAGTTTGAACCTCACAGGAAACACGTTACATCTCTGCTACAAAGACCAACTGGTTAATGCTGTTTAGAGACATAGTAGCTGTTTCTTGTGAGAACCATCAGGAACACACAAATACATTCAGCATGCAGAATGTAGCGTTATAGTACGCCAAAGCAGGTTACTCATACACAACCACTGGCTGTAAAGGGTTAAGAGAAATGATCTGCTATGTGATTAACACTGACTTCACCTCTTTGCCTTCTGCCATTTTCACTCAATTATGCCAAGCCAATCTTATCGGCTTGTGGGATGCAATGGGCTACATGGTGGCAAACCATTATCACATAAGTTTAATCTAGGCTTATATGCACTTCTTGCCTTCAAATATTAGGCACCTTAATACCCGTACCAACCTCAACATTCTCTTTTCAGCAACTTCTTGGAGTTTCTCTCACTATGCTCTGTTAATAATGTTATATTTTAGCGTCCTGTTGCACTGATTTATGTCCATGATTTATTACAACCATCTTACAGTGCATACATTTATTCACCTTACTCTTCTCTCTTGCACTACATGTTTCAGCACAAAAGTGCCATCTTCAGGTGCTTTTCGATGTACGTCAAACTACTTCATTGCATGCCCTGCTGTCTTCATATTAAAATAACTAAAATATATATTCATCATATATATTGATAAATATTAAATGTTAAAAATATTAAAACTGTTCAGGATTTGTCATCCTTATGTCGTATCTCAATACGCGAGTCACACCTATCTTCTTCTATCGGAGTACTCTTCCTACTTTCGTGTGTGTATTGTGCTTTGTGTTGTGTCTTGCTCCTGTGACTGTGTGTGTTATACTCAACTGTTATACAGTGGAAACATGTGAAATCTTCCCCACTGAAGAAATCCAAAGCCATACACACAAGTTCCGGTAGAGTGATGATCATGTTCTTCTTCGACTGCAAGGGCCCTCTGCTTGTCGAATTTCTCAAGCATGGGGCCACAATCAGTGCACAGAACTATGAAGACATTTTGCAGAAACTGAGATGTGCCATAAAGTCAAAACGCCCTGGAATGCTATCATATGGCATTACCCTTCTTCATGATAATGCGCGCCCCCACACTGCCAACTCTGTGAGGAATACGCTACAGAGATTTGGTTGGGAAGTGCTTCAACATCACCCCTACAGCCCAGATCTCTCCCCATGTGATTTTCACATTTTTGGAGACCTCAAGAGAGATAGTTGTGGACACTGGTTTGCATCAGACGAAGACGTGTGTTGCTGGATAAAGATGTGGTTCTGTAGACAGTCCACATGCTTTTTCAAGGATGGGATTGACTGTCTTATCTCCCAGTGGGATAAATGTATTAACAGTTTTGGAAATTACTTTTGAGGTAAGAAATGTTCTTTAATATGTATTGGCTTCTGACCTGTTTTCATTTGACTGCCCCTCATATTAACATAAATCCTGTCAAAATTTCATATTTTTAATTGAAGTAAATAAACTTTTATTTGTAAGCTAACTCCAGTTTCTCCTCACAATGAATATGTCACACTTTTCTTAAAGACAATATTCCTTTCAATCACACTTTATCCATTCTCTTCTCTGTTTCACATATGAAATATAAAATGAAGGATGTACTTCTCTAATATCCATTCAATAGCTACTTTCACTGAAAATTTCTTTTGCTTTAGTATTATTTTAATATTTATGTCCCAACTGATGTTGTTACCACCAAATTCTACCCTAACCAAATTCAATTTTAACACATGACTTGATCACACACACACAAAAACCTGTAATCAAAATTAATTTTGGTGAATAAAACAGCATTTCTTTTTATTAGAGCATAAATATCCACATAAAATATCACAGGCATGAATGATTTCTGCTGCATTTTTGGAAATAACTGAAGGTACAATGTTTCATAATTAGTTTTACAGTGTGAGAAGAAGCAAAGTAACTTGGTTTGAAATTACTGGCATACTGCCATACAAGCAGAAGCAAAACACAAAACGTTTCAAGCTTACTGCACACAAAAAAAGGAACAAAAACATCATAAAAAGCTACAGCTGATACAAAGCCCAGGCATGGTGAGTGAGAACATGTAACTTACAAACAAGTCAATTTCTCCAGTTATGTTAGAACATTCAGCTCATGGGTTTACTGTAAGTGTGCCAATTGAGGAAGAACTGTAGATTAACTATCTGACATCATCACTAAGTGCAAAGCTGAAATTTCTTTATAAATGACCGTTATTTTTGGGTAGTAAAATCCATTTAACATTACCACTTTCAGCAAGTTTCTTCATCAGGAAATTTAATTATCTAAACAAACGAAAATTTGGTATGTAGTCTGACAACTTCTGCATCAGCTAGACTGTGGAATGACTTGGCAAGGTCAGGGGAAATAAAACTTCAAGACATACCAAATATTCCCACGCTATAACCAGTTATCCTCAGAATGTGGCATACACTCTGCCACAGGACCAGCACCATTCCTGGCTGTATTATCAAAAATGGGACTTGGGATATCTGCAGCCTGATTTAACGAGCTGCAGTGTTTCAGGATTGTGTTCACGTGGTTCTGCTGACACTGAGTCTTCTCTCAGGTCTTTATATCATGTATTGTGGACAATGCTGCCAACATTTTAGATGTATGAACTGCCCCCATCTTTAGGGTACATTTGAGTATGATGGGTGAGTGTTCGTATATACGCATAGATTTTGGTACAACAGACCCATGGGGAGAAAGGGTGGATTGGGGGGAGGCCTGGTGCCCAGACCAACAAGGACACTGGACACAAAGAAGTCACCAAACAGTACATTTTAGGGCCACTGAGTTCACCATAAAACCACTGGCAACAGGTGCTTCCAAGTGCTTACCCTACTCACTTTAACCCTGAAGATGCTGGCAGCAGCACATGCTAAAACTGCCCACAACTACATGGTGTAAAGACCCATAACTTCAATGGTGAACCAAGATGAGAGCCTAAAATCAGTAATTATGCTTGGTTCTGGTTTGAATAATCCCTAAAATGGGATGGTGAACATGTCAGATGGAATGGTAACACGAAGACTGCAGCGTCCTCTGACAAGGACTGAAAAATACTGGAAAGAAGAGATGGATAATAGCCTGTGGCAATGATGTATATACCATATCAAGAGGCTAGAATGATAAACTCAAATTAGCCACTGTAAATACAGCCACATAACTTCTCCAACTCACACCACCACTCGACATCACCAATAAACAGGATAGGGCAGTAGTGAGGTCACTGGTTTGGACTGCATCTGGATAATTGGCTGTACTGACTCATGTTTTCTGTGGTTTTCTGCTGTCTGTCAATGTGAATGCAAAGGTATTATTTTTTTTATTGCTAGTAGGGTGGGACTAAGTCCCTTGTACTGTGGCCACTTCTGGCCTATTGTACCAGCCCCAGATGATAGGTGAGGGTGATTGTGGAGCAATTGGTGGAATAAAGATTGGCAGGGGAAACTGAAGTACTCAGAGAAAACCTGCCCCAGCGCCACTCTGTCCACCACAAATCCCACTTGACCAGACCCGGGATCAAACCCGGGCCACCGCGGTGGGAAGCCAGTGATTAACTGCTTGAGCTATGGCGCAACCCTTAATGCAAAGGTAACTTCCCTGTGAAAGGGGAGTTAAAGATACAGCTGTCTCTGTGCCTAAGCACCATGCCATAAAGCCACATAGGAGAAATGGAATAAAAGCTCCACACATTACCATCACTTCAGCTGTGAAACAGAACCAAGTATCCTTTGGATAAGCCCCTGGCCCAGTCTGGTCATGACACCAAAGAGAAACAGCCTTGCATATGAACCCCAATCATGCAACCTGTGGCCAGTCATTTTACTGATGCAACCATCATGGCTCACCACCATTCTTGGTTCCCAAAAAGTACACCATTAAGTTTCAGAAACCTAATACAGTTTCTTCTCAGGATGTATACAAGATTGCTTTATTGACCAACTCCACAAAGGGGCTTGGTCCTGTTAAAACGTATGTCAGTATGGCACTAGCCCAAGCATACCAGAAACATTTATATTTAATATACTGTTGCTTGCCTGTGACAATTTTTGGCAAATCTTCTCATGCCATGTTGGCTTTGCAGGATCTTCAGGTATAAATATAAAGTCGGCTTCAGAAGACATTCCTGCCATGATTGCCAGGTACCTGTTGGATTAGGGGAAGCATCAGGGGGAAAGTTCAGTGCAAGCACAGAGCAAACTGCAATGCAAAAACATAACAAAGGAGGGAACAGCAAAAATTAAAAACTTGCATGCTGACAGTATAGTGTTACCAATTACTAGGTTGCTGAATGCAGCTGACAGAACTTCTGAAATACTTCACAAGTACTCTCAGCTGTCTGTGGTAACAGACGGGAGGGGTAGCATAAATAATTAAAAAACAATGGATTATTAAAAAATCTGGAAATACCCACTATCCATATTCAACAATGAAAATCACTTAGTAAGTAGGTACTTACAGCACAACTGGTCACTAAATACTGGGACAAATATCTTTTCAACAGAAGAAAGAAACCCTTGTTCAGTGGTAACAGGAGGGTGTGAAGAGCAATAAAATAATTAAAACAGAAAGCTGCAACAGGGTGGGAAGATGCACAGTCTACTGTAAACTGTTGCAACACATATTACTTAAACAGATGTAACGGGTGGTACTTAACCCTTTCACTGCTAGTATGTTAAGTAACTCTCAGTACCCACTGGGCTGAATTATTTTTGAATAAATCTTTTATAAATAATTTAAGTGCAAAGTATGAAAATTTGTGATAAAATGTAACTAATCTTACCTCAGACAGGGAACAGGGATCAGAAGTTGTAAAAATGTTGAATTATTCAGTATTTTTCACAGGGGAAAAGTCCGTTTAAATCAGGGTTATCCAAGATGGCTAAAAAAGTACATAATTCACTATCCTAGTCTTATCACTATGTCACATGTTGACCAAAGTCCACAACTTTATTTAAAACTATTATAGGAATCACTGCACACTACACGAAGCCATTTTTACTAGCCCTGTGAAATACCCACGTCACATGACCACAAAGTGCATGTCTCGCCGTGCAGATGCAACCTTTCACGTTTCTTAAGCTAGAGGGCAAAAGAATGCAGCCATTGAAATGAATGATGCTTCATTACGTTCCCAATAGATGACTCTATGCACCCACCAAGTGTGAATGGATTGGTGCAGAGAAACCCAAGATTTGAAACTCTAAAGTCGCAATACAGGTTGTGTCACTCGCAGCAAGGATGCCATGTTTTTCAGAGATCGACATACGTCGACCGCAGCAGTATAAGGGTTAAATCATTATGGGAATCTAAAATCGATAATTAAGGGTTTATTGAAGTGCTGCAGTTAATATGCAGAACAGATAATCAAGAGTCCACTATATATGTGAAGAACTCCTTACACTTGATGAGAAGCCTCTCAATTTCCATTACACTCATCAAGTCAGAACCATAAAAATAAAAGTGAATGTGATATACTACTTCAGAGATAAAACAAAGAGAACCAGTTCTTACAAGCTATGCTATGGTCTCCTGTGTTATGACACCTTATGATACCTATCAGGCTGCAACATATTACAAACACAACAAAACATGGATGTTCTCACAGCAGTGGCTATGAAGAGAACAGCCCTCTGGGTTGCAATGGCATATACAAGTAGTTCAGACAGAGCCTGACATTCTGGAGGAAAACATCACTCCATCTTCAAGGTGGGAGAGTAAAGGTGTGGCCACACAGAGCGCTACATATGCTATGTTCACTATACGAACAGAAAAATATCTCCCTTCATTGCCAATGTGACTGGACACACAGATTTCCGTATGCCATGCTTGCTATGTTAGTTGCGTTGCAGAGTTTGATTCTTGGCTATATTTTTAAAATGTCGCGCTGGACAGGCATGCGCACTGGGCTCGCTTCCAGGTGTCAACTGCGCGCCTCAGTAATTTCCCACTCTGATTACAACATGTGTTATGTATCATTCAGTGCAGTATTCGCTTAGATGAAAACGACACTGGAGGAATTAATTGAAGAAGTATGGAAGTATCCATGTTTGTGGAACAAAGAGTTGGAAGAATATCGCAACCAGAACATGCGGGATAATGCCTGGGACATGATTTCTGTAGAATTGAATACACTAGGTAATGTACAAACATTGTTCTCTTATCTATAAGTGAAGGACTTAAAATATTTTCATCAACCCCATTCATTCGGAAATATCCTTTAAATTTAACTTCATCTTCGCGTAACTGCTTTATCAGGTGATGAAATTCACAAAACTTTCTTCTTCTTAAGTTCACACCATGCACCCACTTCCTTTTACGTTTACACAAGGAAAGTAACAGCAAAAGATCATCGTTGGAATCATCGCTGTCCCCCCACAGCACACTATCGGCCAACATCTCATTCAAGACTGAGCAGTTTCGTACCAAACATAGCTTTCTGCGTGGCCACACAGTGCAGCAAACATAGCGTACACAGTATACGTAGCATACATAGTGCTCTGTGTGGCCACACCTTAAGCCAAGCACAAAACCAGCAGGTGTCGTATATACATACGATACCGCACGCACGTAAACTACACAACTAACAATAAGAACATACAACCAAGAGAAATAATAGACATCTTCTACCATCTGGAAGAAAAAAGCAACATGACCCAATGCTGGTTCACGATTTTTAACATAATAACTAATTTTTTACATACAAAAGATTTTTAATACAATTTTAAATACATAGGGAAGCTATTTTATGGAAAAGTGAACATCACATTGCGTGCAGTGGGAAACCCCAATCGAATACCCAGCAAATACGCTTAAACGAAACATCACTCGTAAATCTACACGTCAACATGGCTGCATAGGGCAATCTGTGATATAGTGAGCGCTATTCATAACCTAAGTGCATAATGTTAAAACATCTTATGTGACAGTGTTTCCTGTTCTGAAGATGATTCTTTTGAATCAAAACATGTAAGGCGAATAAAGACTGAAGTGTTGTAAACCTGTATGTCATACTGGACTGAAAGTTATCTACTTTGTAATTGATAGTGTGATGGACCAAAATGAGACAAATCAAATAAATGCATATAAAATTCCTTAAATTGCAGCAAAAGGTTTATGTCCACTGTACAACAAAGCCACCCTTTAATCAACCTTTTGCCATACTACTCAGATTTACAGTCTTAATGCTATCACATCAGTCAGTTTCAATGTGCATTGTACATAATATGTAAAGCACATCATGGTAACAATTCACTCCAAAATGCCTCTTCAAGAAGGAAACTAAAGAACGCCCATGAATTACTTCCCACAGTGCAGGGTCCATCTAAGAAATCTTCAGTCAGGATGCCAGCACACTGGCCAAGTTAAATCCAGTGTGAGTCACTAAGATACTACAAAGGCAATCCACAGTCTTGCACCACTCTCGAACAGCAAGAGGCCAGTTGAGTCGAGCAAAGCGGAGGGTCTGTCTTTGTAATAAATAAGTGAGCCAGACTCAGTCTGCCTCACCTTCACTCTCATTGGTTGCTGCCAGCAGCTTTATGACCTGGCCAAGAAAATTCTGCTACAGAAAACATTATCTTGAATGGACACTGCACAGCATCCTAATGCTGCTGAAATCAGTTCAAACCTTCGCGAAAAACGCATAATTTGCTCATGATATGTATCTCCTCTCTCATAACATCCCGTTTCTCAACTAAATCTAGGTGGTGCCTAGCTACCAACACATTTCAAAACCTGTCCCACACAAACTCCTGATGTTCTGAGTTCCATATCTCATGTTCTCTTCCAGCTGTGTAACTGATACCAAACATTCTAAAACAAACACATTCTCGATACAGTGAGTTTCCAGCTTGTCCTTCGAGCCAGAGAGCTACCCCTTGCTGGTTCTCTGTAATTACAAAAAATTAGCTCAAGAAAACATTCCACAAAGATACCAACAATCTTACACCATGTAAGCCATTACATTTAGCAAAATCCTACAAACACACCATTGCAAACTCATGCCAAAGAAGCCAGGACGTTTACAAGGTAAGGACAACCAATGCATTCCCCAGGGAGCTGGCAACTTGTTATTGGGTTCATTTCTGGTTATTGCCACCAGTATGTACAACACGATAACTTTTTACATAATATATGTCTTGCCTGCTCCAACTTGTCGCAAAGTTTGGTGGGCCAGTCCCGAGGGGGTGGCATTTCAGGAACAAAAACATAATCTGCCTCACTAGTCAATGCAGTGACAATAGCCAAATACCTAAATGGGAACATATCAAAATATTATGTTACTAAAGAAAACATTAAAAATACAAGGAAATATCTCCTAAAACATAAAAAAATGTAAAGCTATCCTTGTAAATGACCGTAGATGAACATAGAGTTGTGAGATGTCGAGGCTCCTACATTTTCTAGACAATAGGCAGTGAGGTTGTCAGCCTTATGTGCCAACTGCCCTTTACCCACCTAGAAGATCCCTGGTACTCATTTCTGTTAGAGAATGAGTTGACTCCAGGGCCACAGCGTGGCTGGAAGGATTAGATCAATTACAAAATCCAGTGACCTCATCAGGAATCAAACCCACAACCTTCTGGCTTGTAGCATAGTGCCTCAACTATGCTACTGCATGCATACTGTGCACTTATGTTAAAATTTGTATTTCATCTTAAGTTAATTAAACTCAATTTCATCTCTCACAAATTATATCAATTATATACTAAAACTTCATATCTTCAGCAAAAACTGTCTTAATGTAAAAAAAAACTAAAGCTGTTCCTGTAAAAGGCCATGAAGGTCTATAGGGGTGTGAGAAGTCAAGGCTGCAACCATCTTCTAGCCGGTAGGCTCATAGATGGCAGTAAGGTTGTTGTCAGCCTTACATGCCAGCTACCCTTTACCTCCAAGGAAAATTCGTGATACTCATTTCTGTTAGAGGCTGAGTCAACCCCAGGGCCATAATGCAGCTGGAAGGATTAGGTCAATTGAAAAATCCTATGACCTCATCAGGATTTGATCCCACAACCTTCTGGCTTGTAGCATAGTGCCTCAACCAACTACACTACTGTGTGCCCCCTTAAAGATCTTGAAAATATTCAAAAGCTGAGAGCAATCTACAAGGTGGTATCGAAAATTTCCTGGACTGTTACTGTTAGAACTGCCTCAGCGAAAGACGAGGGGAGGCCAAGGTCACACCAGTCTGCCACGTGACACCACGCTGTGAACATGCATTCTTTTTACATGAGTGCTTTTTTGACTTCATGTCTCATTTTGTCTGCGATGAATGGCAAAGTCAAGAAACGTGTCTGCATCAAGTTTTATGTGAAGCTAGTAAATCTGCTATTCAAACGCCTGAAATGCTTCGTGGGGTTTTTGGAGATTAATTTTTTGGGAATGCCATTCACGTTTCAAGGCTGGTCAAGTGTCAGTTGTAGATGATGAACGTTTAAGGCAACCAAACACGAGCAAAACAACATAAAATGTTGAAAAAATTCAAGAACTCATCCATGAAGACTGTCATTGAACAAGCCATGAGCTCACAGACAATGTAGGGATCAGTTATGTAGTTTGCCAAGAGATCTTAATAGAAAATTTCAATATGCACTGTACTGCTCCTTCATCACAACAACACATCTGCCCACACATCCCCGAAAACAACACAGTTTGTGACTAACAACAGTAAGAAACTCAAACTTCAATCTGGCAACAAAATCCTGTGAGTTTCAGGATTTCCAAGTGGCACATTTGCAAAATCAGAAATGTCACCTTATGTAACAAATGTCAGACTTTCCAAATTCAGACATTCAACGGATATGAGAAACAGACACACCGATTTTGATGGCACGTTACAAAAAATTCACCTCTTTCATTGTGCTCCAACACTTCTACTTACCCACAGTGCCTGCCCATGACCTCCATAATGAATGTGCGTTGATGTGAGTATGCAGTAGAAACAATTGCATCAATTGCCTCTATGATACGATGGAGAGCAGAATCTGTACCAATGGTCATGTCGGTACCACAGAAGTCATTGTCTATAGATCCCACCATGCCTGCGATGTGCAGATGTGCATACTTTGTCTGCTGATCCTTTGTAATCTGACCTAAAGGTGAGAAAATTGACTGCTGGATTTAGGGTTCTCACAGCAATGCCTATAAAAAGTATTATCTTCTGGGATCCGACACTATGTAGCCCGGTTGAAGTCCTCAGAAGTTTCAGAGGAATGTACTGCATCCATCTTCAATGTAGAAGAGTAAGCCACCTTCTTCTTGCTTGGCCTATTCTTTAACCCTTAAGATGGTGGGAGTATGTCCCTCCAAAAACTTCAGTGGGTTTCCACCTGACTACACAGCATCGTGTCCCAGACAACAGCACTCTTCATGGAAATTCGGACCATGCCATAGCTCAAGCAGTTAGTCACTGGCTTCCCACCGTGGCGGCTGGGGTTTGATCTTGGATCTGGTCAAGTGGGACTTGTGATGGACAAAGTGGAGCTGGGGCAGGTTTTCTCCGAGTACTTTGGTTTCCCCTGCCAATCTTCATTCCACCAATTGCTCCACAATCACCCTCACCTATCATCTGGGGCTGGTACAATAGGCCAGAAGTGGCTGCAGTACAAGGGACTTAGTCCCACCCCACTAGCAATAAAAAAAATGGAAATTCGGAAGTTCTATCTTCTGGGATGTAAGGCCATGTAGTCAGCTGAAAGTCAACTCTGAATTAGTTGACTTACAACAGACTTCACGATGTTATATTCCAGGAGACAGAACTCTTCCACTGCTATGAGAACCTCATATCCTTAAAAAAAAAACTGATTATTCAGCTACCCTACAGTTCGACTTCAAGTAACTTCTGAATGAGTAACTCAAGGTTGTGGATTTTCTAGGTTACTTCAGATGTTATTTAACACTGCTGTATGAAATGCCAGAAGCTATTTAGTGTCAAATAAGAACAGCTGATTATGTAAGGCGAATTGGGGGGAAAAGAAACTGACATGGCAATAGCTGCAACTTACTTCATTATGCAGTTTTCTCCAACTTCCTTCACTTCATCTCTCTTCAGTCCAAACATTCTGCTCAACACCCTGTTCTCAAACACCCTTAGTCTCTGTTCCTCCCTTAACATCAGAGACAAAGTTTCACACCCATACAGAACCACAGACAAAATTATAATTTTGTATATTCTAACTTAATACATTTTTGGACAACAGATAAGAAGACAAAAGATTCTGGACTGAATAGTAGCCAGCATTACCCGAGTTCAATCTTCTCTTAATTTCCTCCTCATTCAGGTTTTGATTTATCATCATCATTTCCAAATATCCAAACTGTGCCACATTTTCAAAACATCTGTTTCCTATCATCATGTCATGATTTTGCCCTGCATTTTGGTGACGAGACAGCAGCATTAGTTTTCTCTCTGTTTACTTCTAGGTCAACCTCCTTCCTTGCATCAATTAAAGTTTGGGGACTTGCATGTCCTTAGTAAGATACTAGCATTATTAGTATTGACCTTTAAGAGATGGGGTATTTAAATTGTGGTAGTTGTAGTAGGCCAGAGTTTATTTACATGCCCGCTGCTCTAGAGGATTACATTTGTGGTCATGTTACTAAAAATGCTGTAACTTATACAATATTTGTGGTAAACGAACAAAATTAACATTGCTTTTATCTAGAAAGAATATAGAATCAGATATTGTAATTGAAAGATTTTAAAATCTGTAAAAATTCTTACACTGATGCAATCTTTTTTTTTTTTAATTTTGAGCGTTTGCCTACAATTCTGCTTTTACCTCATGCACAATCAGTTTCAGCAGTATAAATGTTGGCTCCTGGTTTATCAGTTAGAGGGAGGGGAAGTTTATATTTGTTTCTGCTGAATCATATTCTCAGATTACAGACGTTGCCTAGTACCATACATTCTTGGAACGTTACATCAGAAGGCAGTTGTGTGATACAGATTCAGAATGCGGTACAGATGATTTTGATAGTGGTCACGACAGAAGCTCCGAAAGTGAAGTCGACGAAGAACCATTATCTTCATCAACAACCTGGGGACGACTACACCAGTATCACAGGAGGGGTGTGAATATTTTTTCCGGTGGAGCAGTGGGGATAAATCTCAATGAAGCTCCACATGTAGATAAGGACTCCGCCCCACTCTGCGTTTTCATGCTTTACTTCGCAAGAATTATTCAGCTTCTGGTGGAAGAGACTAACAGAAGCTCCGAAAGTGAAGTCGACGAAGAACCATTATCTTCATCAACAACCTGGGGACCACTACACCAGTATGACAGGAGGGGTGTGAATAATTTTTCCGGTGGAGCAGTGGGGATAAATCTCAATGAAGCTCCACATGTAAATAAGGATTCCGCCCCACTCTGCGTTTTCATGCTTTACTTCGCAAGAATTATTCAGCTGCTGGTGGAAGAGACTAACAGATATTATCACCAGGACCTAGACAGACTTGAAGACAGACCTTCTCCATGCCCTGATGTAAACGACTCTTGAGATGTTTCTGTTTCTAGGAATCATCACTCAAATGGGACATAATATAACGGACAGACTAAAGGACTACTGGTCAACTGCTGAGCAATTTTGCACGCCTTGCTACAGCAACACAATGAAACGCGACCGTTTTCTTCACATTCTTCGTTTTATTCATTTTGCAGATAACAATACAGAAATTGACAGGAATGCCAACAGTTATGACCATCAATGGAAAATTCGGACCATCTTCGATACTCTAAATAACGCATATCAAAAATATTGTGATCCTTCCGAACATCTGTCTGTTGATGAAATAACTGTCAAATTCAAAGGGAGGGTGGTTTTCAGACAGTACGATTCTGAACAGTTTCATTATTTTGTCATGCTGTGGTGCGAGACTTTCGCCTCACCCTTGTGCGAAATATGCTGGAACATGCTGCAAGGGGTCCACCTCTGAATATACCAGTAAAAATCAATGTAGGCTAACAGGGGGTTCTGAAGAACTACAAGAGATTCTCAGCAAAAGTACTCATAGTGTCTGACAAATGATTTTTCTTGCATTATGATTATTATTATTATTATTTTGGAGGGGGTAGGTGTCCCCATGCACTGCGACCAGTTGTTGATCTATTGTGCATCCCCCTTTAATTATTCTACTAGTCGCCATGCCCTTCCAGTACTGGTGCTCACTATCAGCCCCGTTCTGCCAGCGAGGTTGGCCCTCTCTGGCAGTGGTCCCCGATAGTTCCCCATCCACCGGAGGAATTGGGAACTACTTGGGCGGGAAACTTTTTTGGCCTAATTTTGCTCAGAGGTCTCCTAGAGACATGAGGATCTTTTATGTACCGTAAATCTATGACATGGGACACACGGCTTGAAGTCCCTCCAGGAGGACTTATTCCCTGAATTTTTCCGCCCTTAAAAATTCCACGACCTCTGCCGGGTTTGAACCTGCATACCTTGAGTCATGAGGTGGGAACGTTACCCCTAGACTATGGAGGCCGCTTTTTGCATCATGATACTCAATATTTTTACTTTCCGGGAATAACATGTTGTAAAACTATCATGCAACATTCAGTAATTTATATACACTACTTGCTGATTCTGATTAAGGGTTAAGATGAAGGTAAGCACTAAGGTTATGACTAATGCATTTACTGCATTTTATACAATTTTTCATCCATCCCCAAAACAGTGTAAATAGTTCATTCCTTTCCATAAAGATAATTCATGGTACTCACCAGTCCGTACAAGTTCTTCAAGAAGACTTGACCATTCTGAACGAAATAAATTGGCACCTGTCAATGACCCATCACCACCAATTACCACCAAGTTGGTTATACCTCGGTCCACCAAATTCTTTGCAGCCTTCAGACGTCCAGACCGTTCTCTGAACTCCAGGCAACGTGCTGATCCAATTACTGTACCACCCTACAAAGGTGTACACACAGAAGTTTACGAAATGCTTTCCATGTGCAAATAATTATACATGAACTTTTATCGCAATAAAATTTTGTCTTCCCTTCAAGGTTTCTTAATAACAATACTCAGGGCAGTTGGTTGAGGGGCTATGCTACAAGCCAGAAGGTCGCTGGATTGAATCCTGATGATGCCATTGGATTTTTTTCAATTGACCTAATCCTTCCAGCCGCACTATGGCCCTGGGGTTCACTCAGCCTCTAACAGAAATGAATACCTGGAATCAATTAAATAATTTTCCTGAGGAGTAAAGCGCGGCCGGCGCGTTAAATCTGACCTTACCGCCATCTATGAGCCGACTGTCTAGATAATGTCGGACCCTCAACATCTCACAACCCTATGGGCCTTCACAGCCTGGTACAGGGATAGCTTTACTTTTTACTTTTTTAATATACATGTGGGTTAATTAATATAAATGGAATTCATACTAAATTACCTACAAAGACATGGTATAAAAAACTTGATCCAGTATTACCTCATACATCAAAAATTCCATATATATAACTTCAAAGCCAAATCTGCCTTGTTACAACTGGCCCTGAATATGGAGGTGATACATTCCTCAGAAACATCAACTGACTTTCAGTGGACTATGTGATGTACATCCATAAAACAGAACTCTTTATTTCTTTTAGTGTTTACTTCTTATTAACCACTTACATACAAATTATTTTTGCGATGATTACAAGGGTGAGTCAGAAAGTATTCACAATTAATTTTCATTATATAATACAATTAAAATGAGTGTGTACAACAGAATAATTTTTCTACATGACCCCTCCACGGTGACAGGTTCCCATAGTTCCACAGAAAAAAAGTTTTTGGTTGAACGCCTAGCCACACATGCCTTCTTGGTCACTGGAGAAATGGCAGCCTTTCAAAGCATCTCTGAGTGGATCCAAAATGTGACAGAAGGTGACTGATTAGGACTACACACATAATGCTTCAACACCTCACAGTGCAGTTGCTGGAGGCTTTCAGTGGTGTAGGTGGCAGTGTCCGGATCACATTATCACGGAACACTGTGACATATTCTGACAACAGTCAGTGCATCCCCAGAAAAGTTTTAACATCACTGTTCATGCCAGTGGTTGTGTTCTGAACATCTTTTTGACTGGCACTGTCCAATGTATCCATTCCATATTCTGGTGTTTCCTTTCTGGAGAGTAATAATGGACCCACATCTTGTCCCTAGTAACAACACACCTAAAAAAGTGTTATCTTCATTATGACAGTGGTTCAATAGGCATTGGCAGATTGTCAAATAGTTGCAGATGTGCTCTCATGTGTGTTGTTTTGGAACCCATCAGGCACAGACTTCATGAAATGAAATAATTCCATGAGCAGAGCCATGACTGTTGCACCATTTCATTAGCAGTTGCCCGTTCATTATCCAGAATCAAGGCATGGACTCATTCAGTGTTTCCTTCCATAGCGAGTGTGGACACATGTCCTGATCATTCTTTAACAGTGACACTTGTGTGGCCCTTTCTGAACATGATTATTCATTCACACACTTCCCACTGCAATGAAGTACTGTTTCCTTATTGCGCTGAAAGTGTGTGATGGATTTCTGCCACTGGTACAGCTACAGCCCACAAAAATGGTATCACTGCACACTGCTCCTCTTTGGTGCGTATGGAAAGCGGAGCGGCCACAATAACTCTGCCACGAGAACATTACAACTGGCCTGTCAAGGTTGAAAGTATTTCAAAAGCATGCAAGGAGTTCGAAAATAAATCACTGCTGAAATGTTCTGACTCACCTACGTATATGCAGTTAGCCGTACAGACAGACAAACAGTTTCTTGTTGTAATGTTTTATATCTCCTATTTAGTGAAAACCTGGGGTGTAAGAAACACCATTCCTGTAGATTCATTAACCTTTTGCAGGCCACAAGCATATTAGATCAGATTGGTGTATTTGCATTAAAACTGCCACAGCCAATGAGACCTCTTCAGTGTTAATCACTTGGTATGGCATTTGTTATCAAACGGTATCCATGACTATTTACTGATGTTCAGACATGCTTTCACACTATCTATACTTCAGGTCATTCGGAGGTAATGTCATGAAGCACTGTGGATTTTTCTGGGCAACTGTATTTAACCATAAGCATAGTATGTAGTTTGCAGTCAAATAGTTAAACAGGGATTTCAATGTAACTACATGCTATCATACAGCTGAACATAGTGAATACATAATACACCCATGTACTCAGTTTACTGATAGGAAAATCTTACCTTGTGTATAATGGAGGACACAGATGACCATGTAGCTTCAACAATGTTCTCTCCACCATCCAGCATACCTTGGTAACCCTCTTTGATGAAAAACACCTTACAACCTAAGTATATACCCATTCGTACCACAGCTCTGACAGCAGCATTCATACCTGAAACAAGCAGAACTCCAATTTTCAATTTAATCCTATGCAAAAAAAAAAATGTTTTCTTTTCTAGATTAACTAAATACCAGCACAATGGAACTGACAGAAGGGCCCTCTGCCAGAAGAATGAAAGATCTGTTAAAATTAAACAGAGAACAATTAAGATGGGTGGCAGGACTATTTACAGGACACTGCCTCCTTAAAGGACACCTTCTCAAACTGGGATTGACAGATGACCCACTTGTCAGCCACATACATCCTGCGTGATTGTTAGGCCATAGCTTATTTAAGTTTTAGTCACCAATTTTTTATGAAACCAAATGACTACTATTATGCCCCTATATACAAAGTACTGCATTTCATTCAAAGTGTAGGATTAATACAGGGGTAACTAGAAGGGGAAGCACAACAGATCACTGACGATTGCAGTGCAGGGGCTGGATCATTGTGGTTCACCCCTTACACATACATACATTCATTAATTCATTCATTGAAACACCTGCACACAGTATGGACTGCCAAACGTGAAGTCTGATAAACTGACACGCTTGCTTACATGTGACCATCTTCTTTTTGCCTATCCAATGACACATTGCAACTCAAGATTATGGACTACTGGTATCTGATCCAGTGTACCTGGTTAATGGGTACCAACATTTGTGTGAATCTGCTGGGACCATTTTCACTCTTCTACCCTGAAGAGAGAGGATGCAGGTTCCTCTGAAACACTGCCTGCCAAACTACACAGCATCAGACCCTAGATCACCATTATCTTGATACCATGTGAGAACCCAAAATGCCATAATTCGAAATTATCAGTGTACAAATCTTCTCTCCTGGGGTGGGCAGGTTTTTGACGTAGAAGTCACGCGTTAACCAAAGGCAATTAAACTTACAGAAATGCAAGATCAAGTGTAAAGATAAAATTAAATTATTTTATTTCTTGAAGGTGCATAGATCAGTGGAAAGACTTAAGAATATGTATATTTGAAAATGAACAGCTACAAATATTTGGACCTTTATGAGGTAGCCAGACAGAAATGGCAAGAATTTCATTAATGTCTTCTAAATTCATATTTCTCACATAGCATTAATAGGGTGAGTAAATTAAGAATCAAACTAATTCAATATTCAGAACTAATAGTGGAAAAATATCTATAAAATTATAACTGGAAAATACTGTAGAAAATAATCAGCTGGAATAGCAAGATGTAGAGAGAAGATAAAAATAAAGGGATTTTAAAGAGTTTGCAAGAACACAAACCTGAGCCAGAACAAGGCTGAAGGGTATAATTTTGTTGTGACAGTGTTGAACCTTCAAGTTCCATGTGAGCAATGAACTACCTAACACTAAATACCTTCATTAGGTCAGGGAACACATGTTCCTGTGAGATGGTCATAAATTTATAAAACTGCAGTAAACATAATGGGCTCTTAAATATCAGATAGTTTAAATGTCCTTCCAAACTGTGTTACTCTGATCACTCATAATAAGTTCCTTATATTGCATGTGGGTTCTCTGAATGGAACATAGTGGACACATCTGAGCAAATGGGCAGTGTCACACAGATGGCAGCAGTCAAGGGGGAGAAACCATTCAAACAGGACCAGTGAGCTGTCGTTCAGTTCTCTGTTAACCAAAATTCATGGATGAATGCATACTGTGAGTGGAAATGTCTCAAAAAATAATGGTAGTGGAATGGCACTGAAGTTCCATTCAGTTGATTTGCATAACAAGCCTCACTGCTTGACCCGATAATGTGTGACTCATTTGTTTTTGGACCCTCAAGAAAGTGCTACAGGGCCATATGCTCAGGTAGGACCAAGATACCAAAACTATGGTTTCAGCAGCAGCCAAATGAGTTCTTTGCAGAGATCCATTAACTGGTTCAACAATAAGAGGCCATATATACATGGTTATATCTGAGGACTTTAAAAATGGCAGCGAAGTTGTGACAGGTAAAATTTTCATCAGCAACTAACAAATAATAAAAGGGCAGAGGTTATGGCTATGGATTTGATGCTATATTGTGTTAAATCTGTGTCAATTGGTGGAAATCATCAAAAAGTGGACTTATTCTAGACAAGACTCTGTTGCCTTGACCAAAATCTTGACCTGCAGTTTTCCAGTCAGCAAGAAAGTTGTCCATGTGCCTAAGACAAGATGTGCTACTTGTTATGCCTTGGTGTACATGCCACTAATGAGTACATGTAAATACCATTTTAAGTGGATTAAAAAGTTATGTGAAAAGGCAAAATATACAATCATGCGCTTTTATGAAAAATAGCAAACATATCACTACTGAAGACCACTGCAGTACCAACCCATTCTGAATTAACATGTGTAGACAGAGTTAAAAACTGTGGTTAAACTCTCTAGAACAAACCCGAATGGGCTCAAACTGTCAGTCACACACACACAGTTATCTAAACATATCGGGATCATGAGTTCAAAACTGTTAAAAAATCCCATGTATGGATGCCTAATGAGATGCCTTTCTCCATGCCCACAGAAACTATTTTTAACAGTCTTCACTCCTTTTCCCAGATCCATTGCCAAATTGGTGTTGCTTTGTTACTATGGCTTGAAATCCTCAGCTGACATTTATACAAAATGCAATATCTTAATACTTATGGGCATGACAAGTATCTCACACTCATCAACTGTCTAAAATTAAAAAAAAAACATAAGGCAGATTAATATGTGAAGAAAAGATTCATGATCTTTATCTGCATAAGCTGATATCTTCCAGTCCATGGACACCAGGCACAAACATTAACACTTCAAATTCTTAATATTTAATGGCTTTTACTAGCAGCACTATTTGACTTTCACATTAAATTATAATTTTAGCTACAACGTGAAGGCATATTATGGATTTGGCTACAATAAATGAAGACCTAAATATGAAGTTTACTACTAACCCTGTGAATCTCCACCACTTGTGAACACAGCCAAACCCTTCCCTTTATGAGATCCTCTTTCAATGAACCTTTTGTTATCATACACTGCTGAAGGAGACTGATGAACTACATCCCCCGCTTGTGCAGACATCCTGAAAGATTTCTGTAAGAACAGATCATATTTCATCATTCATACACAAATAAAGAAGCATATACTGTATCACGATAAATATATTTCTCAACGGCTGGATCACCCACCTGTACCAGATTTTATCACCATATATTTCATTCATCATATTTAACAAATGTAATGTTACCCCATGTGAATTCATGAAATTGAAATTTAAAAATTACACCAAGTACTGATACTTAGAAAATACACATTATTTAAAATTTATAAATGCAATTTGTTTACTGGCATGTAAATCTGATTATACTGTGCTTCGTCCTTACACTTACAAGGAAATTTCTATATGACACTTACCTGTATCACCAGTCAACGGGGCACTCGATTTGAACCTGCCTAACTTCTCGTCAAGGTGACCTTTAACTAACTTGGCATTGTGGTTGGACGTGGTCACATCGCAAACGTACGAAATGTGCTGAGAATATCTAACATATTTTATGAGCACGCTCAAAGGCACAGCCTTCTGGGATATAAGTTTACTGAATGGAAAGGCTTAATACACCGCCTTGTAAATCTGACACCTTATGTAGCACGATTAACAATGTTTAGAGAAAAGAAAGGATTCTACAACAAGCAGTGCTATTGAATTTTATAGAACAGAATGTGTTGCAAGAAATGTAATTGGTCATTTGGATGACATAACACGTGCGATCTAGAGCAAAAGAATAGCAGCGATGACGTCATCACCCAATTATACATCTGGTAGCGTACTTGGTTGTGGGGCTATGATACAAGACGGAAGGTCGCGGGTTCAAGTCCCGATGACGTCACTGGATTTTTTTCAATTGACCTATTCCTTCCAGCCACACAATGGCCCTGGGGCCGACTCAGCCTCTAAGAGAAATGAGTACCAGGAATTAATTAAATAATTCTCCTCGGAAGTAAAGCGCGGCCGGCGCGTAAGGCTGACAACCTTACCACCATCTTTGAGCCGATTGTTTAGATAATGTGGGACCCTCAACGTCTCACAACCCTATGGGCCTTCACGGCCTGTTACAGGGATAGTTTTACTTTTTACGTACAGCGCATGCTTGTAAATTAGCCAACTACTTCAGTGACCTATTATTTTCCCTTGTTCCTATAGTTTGGAATTCTCCGCTATAGGCGCTGCACTCACGAGTATACAACTAACGAAATTAATGATGTACCATAACAATATGAGCCAAAAATATACACAGAAAGACCATCACATTCCACTAACTCATACACAAAACTGATTATCAAAGTAACTGATTAACTAAACCTTCTGAACATAAAATATAAGTGTTCACAACAACTTTAACATTAGCATTAATACCAGTAAAAAAAAAAATGAAAAGGCATAAATCGCCAGGTGGTGAACAAATTCCGGCAGAACTTATTAAAGCAGGAGGCGAAATATTACATTCTATGATCCGTAAGCTAATGACTTCTGTTTGGAATAAGGAAAAATTGTCTGATCAGTGGAAGGGGTCTATTATTGTACCAGTTCACAATAAGGATGATAAAACTGACTGTAGAAATTATCGGGGGATATCACTGCTGTCAACTTCATACAAAATTTTATCCAATATTCTTCTCTCAAGGTTAAGTCCATACGTAGATGAAATTATTGGGGATCATCAGTGTGGGTTTCGACATAACAGATCAACTAGAGATCAGATCTTTTGCATTCGTCAGATATTGGAGAAAAAAGGGAATACAAAGAGACAGTACTTCAGCTATTTGTAGACTTCAAGAAAGCCTATGATTCATTTAGGAGCGAAGTATTGTATAATATTCTGATAGAGTTTGGGATACCCATGGAACTAGTTAAGCTGACTAAAATGTGTTTAAAGGAAAAAGTCCATATAGGTAAACTGTCGTCTGATAAATTTCCAATCCAGAATGGTCTAAGACAAGGAGATGCTTTATTGCCACTCCTTTTGAACTTTGTTTTAGAATATGCCATTAAGAAGGCCCAGGAAAACCAGGTGGGACTGAAATTAAACGAGACACATCATCTGTTGGTCTATGGAGATGATGTGAATCTACTGGGTGATAAGATAGATACCATAAAGAAAAACACACAAACTTTAATTGACTTAAGTAAGGGGGTTGGTCTAGAAGTAAACGCAGAGAAAACTAAGTATATGTTGCTGTCTCATCACCAAAATGCAGGGCAAAATCACGACATAACGATAGGAAACAGATGTTTTGAAAATGTAGTTAAGAGAGTACGATGCTGGCGTTACTGCATTCATGCTATTAAATTTAATATGCGGTAGTGTAGTTGGTTGAGGTATTATGCTACAAGCGGGAAGGTTGCGGGATCGAATCCCGATGAGGTAGATTTTTTCAGTTTACCTAATCCTTTCAGCCGTACTATGGGCCTGGGGTCGAATCAGCCTCTAACAACCTCACCGCCATCTATGAACCGATTGTCTAGAAAATGTCGGATCCTCAACATCTCACAACCCTGTGGGCCTCCACGGCCTGTTACAGGGATACCTTTACTTACTACACGTATTTTATGGAATAATATAGGTTAATTTCCTAAAAACTTCGTTAATTTTCATCATGAGATCAGTATTGTAACTTTCAAAGTACTAAACTTCCTAACTGCATGTATGCATTACACCCAGGCGACGCTTCGTAGAAGGGCTGGTCATGAATTAAAAAAATATTATAGATATAGGAGCTCCGCCATGCTTAATCTCAGCACTAGATGGAGGTGAGTGGTCAGCTTCACGCCCCTGCCGCTTTATCCCCCAGGGAAACAAACCCTATTACACATTTTATATGATGGGTGGGCCCCAGAGCCGGTCTGGACATTGTGAAGAAAAGTATCTTGCTCCTACTGGGAATCGAACCCCAACTCATTGGTCGTCCAGCCCGTAGCCTAGTCGCTATACCTACTTAGATATCCCTGTTATTTAAAAAAAAACGATAGTAAGAATAAATAATCCTACTACACAGAACTATAAGGCTTATTTGGACTCTATCCGTTGTCTGGTATATATAAGACAGAGTCCAAAATAAGCCTTATAGTTCTGTACAGCATACACCATCGTCAGAATCCTTTCAAGCCTGTCAATCCAACTACAGTTGGACAAAATTGTTTCATGACCTTTTGCAGGAACCAAATGGCTCAAATGTAATTACAATTTGAATTAATGTGGTAAGATGATGGAGAAAGACCGACTGCCTGGTATGGGTCTCGAAAGACGAAGCCGAATAAGAAGTTCAAATCTTGGACGGACTTGAAGTGATCTCAGAAAATGAGGACTTAATTAGATTCAAATTTATACAATTTGAGCTCCCATGTTAATGTGAAAATTTCTGTGGCACTCCTAGTTTGCTAAAAATATTGAACTTGTAAGATTTGAGGCTTTCACGGCAATGCTTTTACCGGTTCTCACGGTCTCTTCGCTTGCAGATTTCTTATATTTTTCTTCTACCCTGAAGATGGAGGCGATACGTTCCTCCGAAACGTCGGTTAACACCACATATACACGGTGTCAAATCCCAGAAGACTGCTTTCTTCAATATTGAACTTCTTAGCCGCATCGCTCCTTTTTTCGTGGAATAGAAAATGAGTAATGTTACCTTGTGTACGAAATAGTTTACGTGAAAACCCATATTTCAGCAGTTGTGATATTCCAAACCATCACTCGGGATCGCCAGACGTTTTCGTATTTTAATCGTGGGAATATCACATATTTGCCTTTCATTCCTAAGAACTGTTCTTAGTAAGGATATTATCATCAGTGTGTGGGCCGTGCCATAGCTCAAGCGGTTAGTCGCTGGTCTGGTCAAGTGGGATTTGTGGTGGACAAAGTGGCGCTGGGGCAGATTTTCTCAGAGTACTTCGGTTTCCCCTGCCAATCTTCATTCCACCAATTGCTCCACAATCACCCTCACCTATCATCTGGGGCTGGTACAATAGGCTAAAATTGGCCGCAGTACAAGGGCCTTTGTCCCACCCCACTAGCAATAAAAAAAATCATGTGTCTGGTTCAAACCTCCTGCTCGTATGAACTTTCCCTGTCAAATTCGGTGTCACAATGAATAACTTGTTTCAAGATAGCTTATATCGTCCAAGACTTAAAGTGCCTTTCACTCTCTCCAAAGATTAATTCGTTAATGATATCAGGAATGCTGACACCCGAAAGATGTGCAGTATTTTAATATGAAGTGGGATTTGAGGATCAGTTTTGAACGAGAAATTGCATTCTTTACACACAGGTTGCATAGCGAAATTATCAATTGTGTTTCTCTGCTTATCAAATTTTACAACTTAAAATTATTACAAAGCTCTTACTTAACTGTTGGGGGCTGAGCTAAAGTTGGTGCGGACCGCATCCTGGCCGCGGGCTGGTAGCTGCACATCCCTAACCCATTCATTTTCCGGAGATGTTCGATTCAAATATCGGTAGGGTTAACGCCTACCCCAACACTTTCTAGATCGTCTCTTGTAGTTAGAATATCCAATTAATCCAAAACGACTCTCAAATCCGCATCGATACAGTTTATCGTAGACTTAACATACTAACTGATATAGAGTCGAACATTTTTTTAACTGCCTAGAGGCGAAGACTGGGGTGTGGTCAGGTCACACTGCGGCCCTACTTCAGGCGCACGCGCCCCGTTGGTGCCGCATATCCTGAAGATCTTCGAAATGTGTTGGAGAAGGATGGAGAAGATCAGTTGGACCGATTATGTAAGAAATGAAGAAGTGTTATTTACAGTCAGTGAGCAGAGGCATATCCTACACGAAATAAGAAAACGGAAGGCTAATTGGATTGGCCATGGAGAAGATCAGTTGGACCGATTATGTAAGAAATGAAGAAGTGTTATTTACAGTCAGTGAGCAGAGGCATATCCTACACGAAATAAGAAAACGGAAGGCTAATTGGATTGGCCATATCTTACGCAGTAACTGCCTTCTAAAAGATACTGAAGGAAAGATAGAGGGGCGGATAGAAGTGACCAGAAGACGAGGAACAAGACGTAATAAGATGCTGGATGACCTTGGGGACAGAAGAGGATATTCTCATTTGAAGGAGAAAGCTCTAGATCGCATTAAGTAGAGGAACTTTTTTTGGAAGAGACTGTGGACCTGTCGTCTTGACAGATTACTGATGAATCCTGAAGATATTTATTACCGCTTTCGGGCCTTAGGCTATATAACGTACAATGACTGAATCAGAGAATACCGAAATTGGAATAGACGTAGGAGTTCGAGTAAGCCGTGGCCTAATTCGTGGCACTATCCAGGTATTTTCTTCGAAATCCGTCAGGGAAGTCGGATAAGGCAGCCCCATGAATATGCTTTTTACTTTTACTCAATCTGTTCCTCTTATACCTTACTGTGATTTTTTTTTTTATTTTGATCAAGGCTCCTTGGACAAGTTATCCGCTCGTCGCAAGTCCTCCACCTAAACAGAGGATAAACACATACACATACCAAATATCCATGCCTTATGTGGGATACGAACCCACGAACACTGAACTAGGACACCACAACAACAAGAATTTCACTAGAATACTATTCTACAGCAATCTTATGAATCATTTACTACGTACGCATCGTTTCAGAATACACCGGTAAACATTTGTCTATATATAATAAGTCATTATGTTATAAAATAATGTAGAGAGAGTCAGGTGCACTACAATAAAGAACTGCATGTAATCAAATCATTTGTATACATAGCTGTTTTGATGCCTATCCCATATACTATTAATACTTGCCATAATGAACAATTTCAAATAAAGATGTTAAATTTTGATACTATACATCTGAAGCATCTACGATTTATTTTCTTAGTCAACGCCCTTTTTTTTTTTTTTGTTAAAACAACACTTCACTAACATCTGTCAGTCAGGAGGAACTGGGAAGGGGGACTATCCCCCTCCTCCAAGTTAATTTTACAAACCTTAAGCATTTCTGACCAGATTACAAATTTGACTACACACACTAAACCTGCACATTACACAAAAAGGAACTTCTGTCAAACAGTGAAGCAATCAGCAAGGAAAAGCTTCTGAACAATTAATTTCAAAGGAATTACGACACATTCGAACAACTGTGTGGTGTCTATATAGTGTCTACGAAAGACTGATTACACTTTTTAATTATGTTACAGCACTCACGTGTCACTGCCAGCCCCGAGAGATACTCGGGGCTGTTGTTCAACATATACAGAGTTTACAGCTATGCTCCCTGCCAAAATGCCTGCTTTCATACGAACACTGCGATCTTAGCTTCCAATGCTATCACCATGTGTGGCTACTATGCTACGTTTTCATAAAAGTTTGTACCATCTTTCATTTCCTTCCCCTAATTTCAACTTTCTCTAAGGTATACTGCAGCAAATTTATCAAACTTGTGGCTGATGGTGACAGCAGTAACGGGAGAACAAATATAAAATTTGGTAAAAATAAAAAACACAACACCCTTGGAATTGTGATGGGTAAGTCATTTTATAGGAGACCTTAGTGGACAGCGAATACAAGGGGTGCCCCAAGTAAACAAGGCTCTATAATGTCACGTGCCGCCTAAAGCCGGAACATCGAGTCAGAGCAGGCGTATACTGCTAGACAATGGCTTGTTTCCGGATAGAGACATCCATTGCCACGCAAGGGCTCAGTAGGCGTTGTTCCCGCAACAACCAATAGACCAGCTACAGATACACTAGGTAACACAGGAAATGAAACCCTTCAAGAAGGTGCCTTATAGTCCGTCTCGCTGTAGGAGGAAAGAGACCAAAGGGAACACAGAACAGATCAGATCATAGAAGGCTGGAGCAGGATGAGACCAGAGAAGAACAGAAAGAAGACCAACTCGGGGGTCAAGCCAGAGGAGATCAGACCACTGGCAAACAAAAAAGAGCTGCAGAAACCAGAACACGAAACGTGAGAGTCGATGGACTAGGCAGGTCTCGTCATCTGGAAGACGTTATTTCAGAGTGACTGTAGTTGTGTATGAGTTATCCATTAAACAGCTTCGTCTAGTCCAGAACCCACTAATTTCTTGTCGCATTACCTGGATATGAGACAATATAAATTATCCCCCGCCCCACTGAAGTGACTTCAACTGCTGGCAAGGAGACTAACCAATGAGCACAGCCTTTGTTTAGACATCTTTGAGGTGATGACACAAAATTTTCTGAAATGACTGCACAACAGATGCACTCCTTTTGGTTACAATTATAAATGGAACTTAATGCATGGGACACAATGAGGTCCACTCCTGTACAGTAGCATCATGAAATGGTCTTCATATACTGAAACTTTTACATGTATCATCAATCAGCAAATTAACCAAGTGAGCACATAAAACTGAAGAAGTGTATCTTCTGGGATATAACACCATGCCGTCTGTTAAAAGTAAACGGACGTTTCGGAGGAACATATTGCCCCCATCTTCAGGGTAGAATACACCAAGCAAGATACCAAAGTGAAAGCAGGTGGCAAGGAGAATAATGGTTGGCCAGAAATTCTGGATTATATAAGCAGAAGGAAACATGGAAGACTGAAACTCGGTTCCTACTGACGCACCGTGGGACAGAACGAAACTGCTGGGTTCTTACATGACCACCAAGCGAACCAATGGGAGACAAGCACAGCCCTGAAAAGGGGCGGTTTTGCTGGTCTACGATGAAGACGGAAAAAACGTGTGTGTGATGGGCAGGCAACTGACATATAAGGAAGAGAGGTAAAGTGAGTTGCAGCCATGCTGTGGGGGACAAGGGGGCAGAGGTAGCATATTTTGTGCCCTGATAATGGCAGTGTGCATGGATATGTCTAGAACCCAGATCTGCTGTCATATGATGGCGAATTCCTACAATCTTTTTGGAGTATATGAGGGGTTCCCATAACTTGACACCATAGTCCGCTGAAGGGGAACTGCCATTTCAGACAATCATTTCGCCTCTATGTTCAGGCTTGAACAGTAAGACAAGCAAGGAACCAGAAAGGGCGGTGCCATAACTCAAGCAGTTAGTCCCTGGCTTCCCACCGCGGTGGCCCAGGTTCAATCCCGGGTCTGGTCAAGTGGGATTTCTGGTGGACAAAGTGGCGCTGGGGCAGGTTTTCTCAGAGTACTTCGGTTTCCCCTGCCAATCTTCATTCCAACTGCTCCACAATCACCCTCACCTATCATCTGGGGCTGGTACAATATGCCAAAAGTGGCCGCAGTACAAGAGACTTAGTCCCACCCCACTAGCAAAGAAAATAGAAAGGGGGGTGGGGCAAAAAGCTATGCTTCCCTTGCTACCTACCTCATGATGGTTTCTTGGCTGGCTCACTCTTTAACCCTGAATATGGAGGTGAAATGATCCTCTGAAACTTCTGTCGACTTTCAATGGACTACATGGAGTTATATCACAGAACACACAACTCTTCACAACCACTGCTTTAAGCTCACATCCTATAAGTATGAAGGGCTGGATAATCAGCTCTCTCTCTCTCTGTTATCCTGAAAAACTCCCAACTCCTATGCTAAATTCTAAGAAATGGAGGGCAAGAACAGGCACAATGCAACAGCAAAAAGTCTCCGCAGGACACACCTTTTATATTTTACGACGCTTCACCAGTTATATTTCTAATGAAACATAAACCTCTTCAAATCAAACAATACAAATATCCTACTTAATAACAAGTTGCCAATCCAGCAACTCCATGGCCTGTAGTCCCATGTAATGGACTCCGACTGCTGTATGTACTCAGCACAACACAAAGCGCAAGTAAACATTTCTGGAACATCTGTTTCATACAGTAACAACTGCACTCTAGTAGCTACACTGATTTTCACAAAAGTTTTAAAATGCTGCCATTCTTCCTCGGACACCTGTATTATTTGGGCTTCAAAGGGATTAAACGAGGTTCTACTAAAAATTACTACATTAGAAGGGCCAGTGCCTTTTAATTTTACAAGGATAAGGGGGTTAATAAACCATTGTCACTGTAGACAGCAAAGTTCCTTCAAACAATCCCAACTTTAGCACACCAACTCATCAAACATGTGTGGACTAATGTAGTGAAATCTCTGCACCGCTCAGTCAGCCAGCTGAACATTTCCTTGCAACACATAAACTGCACCTAATTCTTCTTCCTCTTCTGTACCTAAAAAGCTTGTTCTTAGGCACAACCAAACTTGCTTCTCCTCCAGGTTTAAACAGGTGACGGGATTTTGGTATCTATCCTGCCTGGCACATTCATTTAGCATTCCTACCACAAACTCTACTTTTCTTCCAAAAAATGGTTCTTAAACTCCTTACTTCCTAATCCACCCAACAAAATTTACAGCATCTTCTATGCACTGTTCCTCCACCCACCAGTTCCTATGGCATGGCAGCTAACTACATGGCCTCAAACAGTTGGATAATACATGGATGATGAATTGGAAAGGATTTAGAAGGAAGCAGCTGTCATCTAATTGAGGTACTATCCTGGAATTTGCCTGAGGGACTGAGAAAGTAAATGCACCTACCACAGATCAATTCACTTCACATGCCAAGAATATCCTTCAGCTGGTAACTGGAGGGTTCCCATTTTCTCAAAACATCAGCAGCTCCATGAAAGTCAGGTGCAGCCAATTAGTACAAACAGAGTGTATTTATTTCAAACCAGTCTCCACCTTCACGATGAAGTTGTAATCTACCATGGAAATATTGCAGGAAGATATGCTTCTTGCTTGTTGATGTAACACCGCATATGGTTCATATAAACATTTAACAATGATTCTGCACCTTCGATCTGTACGATTCAATAAGAAAATCTGAACTTTTCACATTACCACATATATGATAAAAACCTGTACTCACTATAATAAACTGATCAAAACATAAGTTCTGCTTCTGAATACACCCAACCTTTCTCAGGCAGACAGTCCAACCTAGTTCATAATATCAATGTCTTCCATTCAGAAGATTGTCATAACAGCTCCAACACAGGAACAATTTCTGCAGTTTCCAAAACTTCCACATATACTGCCAAGAATGAAGTTGAGGACTGTTTGGGAAATTTAACGTTTTAAAGAAGTTTTATGCATTACTTTTACAGTTTTATTTACAAACACCACCTCTTTGAAACGCATTAATTACGAAGTATAAACATAAAATTACTACGTTTAGCATTAATATTGTTACAATGATGCATTGCGGAGGGGTGGGAGGGGAGGACAATTCTTAAATTTAAACAAAGTTAATTTAGAAGTACACGAAAAAGAACTCGTGCAAACATTCTAATACTGACCAAAATTAAGGTAACATCAGCCGGTACATATTATAATTTTATGAATTTAATATTAAAGCAGAACAATTTCAAAGTTCTGGGAGAATGAATGTGCAAGATGAGGCTATTATGTGACAGCACGTTTCACATATAAAGTTTGGACACAAAAAATGGTCCATTTCATTACCAAATAAGTATTGTTATCTGTGACACACAAACACTGTTTCTGACATAAAAAAATAAGTTTGCAAACTAAATCTGTAATTGAACCTCACAATATTTAGGCCTTACAGGTAAAAGGCACATACACTGTATACAAAAAGAAAAAATCACAACAAAACATATTCCACATAATTTCTGAAGTAGGACTCTGTGAATAGCAAATCAATTTTGTATGAATTACTAGAACATTCAGTACTTAGGTTATATTTTCTTGGGATACGCATTTTTTAAATCTCCGAAGGACTACAAGGAACTGGTGAGTCATTTAATAATTACATTTTACAATGTACACATGAAAGCCAAAAATATATACATATACTACTGGGAAACTGAAGTAGGTGGAAAGATTTAATTTAAATGTGGTGTGTGGTGCTTGAGGCTTGCCTTTTGAAGCCTACAAAAGTGATCCAGAAGTCTATAAAGGATTCTGAGTGCAAAGCATCTTGTTTTTACTAGCAAACAGATACAACTGTCTAAAACTTGTTCACGCATACAGTACTAGCTACCATTTGTCTCTTCTGTACCATAAACTAATATTACCTTCCACCAGTAAGAGTCTGCGCTGCACAGCCATTTTCATTTTAATCTTTGCTGCTTATTCTTTCCATATTTTACAAAAAACACAGTACTTCAACACCATCCTAGCAAAGAAGAAAATGAATTTAATTTTTCTTGCACAAACTTGCAAGCTGCTCTGGAAGAAAATGGACCAAGGGAAAATGGTTTTCATATGCTATCTTACAAGATCTGATGGCCACAAGTGACTTTGAGCAAATCTGGAGAACCTATACATGTTCCGAACACTAGCATCATAGGAGGAATCACAATAGTGCTTAACTTTCAAAAAGCTACAATAAAATATGATTACATTACACCCAAATCCCTCTCCCTTAGCAAAACAATTAAGAACAATGAAGATGGGGTAGCCGGAAAGGTGAAGGACACCATACCCAGCAAATCCAGGAGACAACATTGACTCATACACAAAACAACTCCGAAACAACCAGCAGTGGAGACATGGGAACTTGAAAATGTACGACATTTCCAATTAATTTATTAAAATCTCGACAGTTGAACAAATTAAACATATTTTAACATTTACCAGAAATGTGTTCCACAGTATGGGGAGGTAATATGGCAGATGTATAAGGATTAGCAAATTTCTATTACTTTAAACATTACTTAGTATTTAATGAAAAGAATGTCTAAAAAATCAATAATTATGGTTCACAATTAGTTCTAATATAAATAATAGGCTCCAAAATTTCCTTACATGTTTATTATTTTGCACATCAATTTCAATAATTTGGCTTTGTAATGACTCCTCAAGGCAATAATAAAACATCTGGCGAGTTCCTTTTCCTTACAGTATGGGATAGAGAGAAAAAAAATGCAATGACAAATTTGACAATAAAGACAAAATTACACACAACTTTTACAACTGCACTTCACTTGTAGCAAGTAGCGGTAATATTCCAAGGGTACTTGGTCTTCCAATGAACCAGGGCTTCATTTCCAGCACAAGCACTCACATCCTGTTCTACGGCAATGTTACATTTCATTAATCCCTACTGAACTTTTGGCATAATTTAGAAATGAGAATAAATTACATTTATAATAGAAAAACCATATGCTACAACCCACCTGACTTCCAAATAATCCATGACAACATAGCCTATTAAAACTAATCAACCATGATGTTATGCAATATGCTACACTCTTTTTGATACCATTTTCGTACTAGAAACATGTGGCTCTTGGTTACTGTTAATTAAAAAACAGAAAACTGCATGCGACTTATGTAGCATTTTTGAGAAAAAGAGAAAGGTTAGCCTTTGCAAGAAATGCTACCCTTTCGATATAGTTCAGTTTTACTTTATGAAAATGTGGAACATTGTTCAGTATGCAGACTTGTAAGTTTACCTTAAATGTGTTTGTGTGTAGATGTGTATGTGAATTTATTGTATTCCTGTAATAAATTCACATACATATCTACACACAAACACGTTTAAGGTAAACAAGTTTATATATATATATGTATATATATACCGACTTGACCGAGGAAGTGAGGGTGGGAGGGTTGGGAACAAGAAAGGAATGGGCAGGGAAGGAATAAGAATTAGAGGAAAGAAAGTTTTTTTTTTTGTTTTACATAATTATGTGGAACGGGGATTCGGGGGTTCTTCGAGAGGGCCTGATCAGTTATCACCGCCCTCTTGAGGTTCATCTCCATCCCCTTGCGTGTCGGAGGTCCAGAGTGTGAGGTTGTCCCTCAAGAGTTGCATGATGAGCGTGGAGTCCTTGTAACTGTCTTCATTCAACGTGTCAAGTTCCGCAATGGCATCGTCGAAGGCCTAAGAACACAGATTAAAGTACTCTTTCACTTCTAAGCATAGGCTACATAGTATAAAGAATAGCATATGGCCCAATGAGTTATATTAACACATGATGAAATCACATATATCTCAAAAACATTTACAAGTTACAAGGCAATGAAAACAAATTTATTTAACGTCTGACTTACACTACACAAGGACCATTTAACCTTAGGATTTAGAAGTACAACAGTTTGTGGTCAATCAGAGTGGTCACATGAGCCAGGACAATTCCAGCACTGAATCTGCAGGTTTAAATCTCTTCTTCAGCTTAAAATGTGTTCCCCAAAACTAGAGGCTGTTCTATCTGGAGCATAAAATGTCAACCTTACATCTTTAAATGCTGCCTAACGGCCATCATTTAGCTCCCACCACAATTATTTCTATCTGAAACTCGTGTTCAGTATGTGTAAGTCATGTTAACATCACAATAAAATAAAGTGCGTTGGGACGACATGACCAACAATTAACATAACTACAAAGCCATCAGAATGAATTCTAGACCACAGCAGCCGATCTAGTATAACGAACATCTGAGTGAAGTAGCAGTCCAGTTAAGCTAGGAAACTCAGCTTAGTACAAAATGAACAAATACAGTATCCCCATTGTCACGATCAATCTTACTACACATGGACAGACAACACAACTGAAAGGTACACGGACATTGCCATGGTACTGTACATGCCTAGAAACGGAAGTGACACGTGCTATGGAAAAGTTGTTATTAAATACATGCAGCACCACTATTTTGCATACACAGTTGAGCATTCCTTTCAGTGGGTTTTGCAATTCTAAACTGTCATGAGCCACACAAGTGCCGATATTAGAGGTGACAGTGTGTCACTTGAGTACCACACCACCCCATCCTAAACATTATACCAACATGGTGGTGATCACAGAGATTAGAGTCTACTGGATTCTGATAACCTGTGGTCTTGGAGGAATATGCCATCTCCACTTTCAGACTTGAATATGCAAGGTGAGCAATCAGTTGTGCGACACGCAGGCTGCAAAGATGGTGGGAATGAGGAAATGAAGCCCAGCCTCGGCCAACATGAATGGCAAGCGTGCAAATGATCCTCTTTTCTCACAAGTCCATTCCCTAGTCATGAACTGACCCGGACTGGGCTCAATTTCCTCATCCATTCTTGGTCTGGCTGACCACCAACCTTGGAACATGCTTACATAACCTGACCACTCCACCTTACACACTTCAATCCTGAAGTTGGAGGTAGCATCTTTATTTGAAACACTGGAATCTGCCTACAAGACTGTGGTGTGACAATCAAAATGAGGTGTTATGTATGCTGCAATATCAGCAAATCTGCAAAATTTTATGCGTTCATAAATTTACTGTCACATCTGCTCACCTTTTTCACCATTCCACTACAAAGAATTGTTTCTTCACTCTCTTGCTCACTGTGACAATTACAGCACAAGTCGGCATTGTATAATAAAATTTATGAACTGGAAGCAGTTTACTACCGAACAATCACAAATATATATACTAATATCTGTAACTGAACATTATTTCCTTCCGCACTTCAGCAATAAGCAAACATGATACATCTAACTATTCCAGGCCGAACAGACCTAGGTGGCAACATGTAGCGGACCACACTATTTTACTCATTATCGATTAACATTCTGTGATATCAAATCAGTGTGTGAAGGTTCAATACGCCTGTACGTTACATTCCAAGTAGATTCAACCCAACCCTCTCGTCACTCTTCAAAGACCTCTCCCTCCAATGTACTAACATGGTGGGGGGGTGATACAGATGGTGCAATATACTTTTGGAATAGTTTCAGCTGATGGAACAGAACATGCATAAAGCATAAAGTGCGATAAATCAAAAGCACTCTCTGGGGGGGGGGCACACTTTTGGATCTCTTTTTGCACCTATAATGTCATTCGATTTTTCAATTGACAGAATCCCTCCAGTTGCACCATGGCCCCGGGGTCGACACGGGAATCTTTCTGATGGTAAATGGCAGCCTGTGCATAAGACTGACAACTTCACTGCCATCTGTGAGCAGACTGTCTAGAAAATGTGGGCCTCCACGGCCTGTTACAGGGATAGCTTTACCTGTACCTTTTTACAGCAAAGTTATGCAAATTCTTGTAGCAAGAGCAAATCTAGCATCTCAGACTGGCAGTGAAGAGTAAAAAGATCCATTCTGAAACGGGTCTGTGTAACTTGCGACCAATGATCCATGCGAGCAGCCTGGGTTATCCCACTCAGCATCACAGTGCCACTGCCATAATATCAGTAATCTTTTCTAACCATCTGACAGCTCACAGCTATGGCACCAATTATGTTATAAATACTACAAGGACAAGCCTCTTGTAGGTGGCCCTGAATTAATAATTATGAATCACACAATAATTACTAATGAAAACGACACCTGGCAAGCACATATCTTGTAGATGTGGACAGAGCTGGGTTATGGTAGACATTGAAATTGGTGTCCCTCTGCCTGGAAACACATGGCAACACTGCATTCCATGTTTGCAAATACATTATTCGGTTGTACAACACGTGGAATCACAAAATGAAGGAAATGGGACAAACTGGGCAGGAAGGCAATGGGGCCACTGCTGTCTACTACAGTGTTGAGAAGTTCCGTTTTCATTAAAATATTGTGTGATTTATAATAATCTGGGTTCTCCCCCAAGAGAATTAGCATGTAGGATACAAATCTTTTCAGTATACGATTTTGTATGTCCAAAGATTCTTACTCACACCATGGTTTCATGTTCTATCCACAGATGATGCTGTTTATCTTAAATGAACAAAACCACTTTTAGTCTCACTTTCTGAACTAACAACTTGCATATCATCATGTATAACGTGGGATTACAACACGAAATATCACTGTTCACCACATGGAGATACAAAGGTGGTGATGTAGGTGATTCTGCAAACTCCTCTGGAAAGTCAAGAAGTTGTTGAGACCACCGCTATCCTTTCAGCACATCACGAAACCTAACAGCCAGTAGGTTAAACTGTGAGGCAAGGTTCAGCGTGTAAGCAACAACAAAGCAACATGCTATTCAAGAACAGTTTACATTTTCCCTTCAACACATCACAACACAGCTTAATATTGGTGAAAATTAGGTCTACATACACATCATATGTAATATTGCAAGTTTTATGCCCTTCTATGGAAATAATGGGGCATTTGAACTAAATCCAGAGTCCTGCCAGACACTTTCCTGACCAACTTCATCACCAATTTTGTGCATTTTATCTGATGACTACAATTTACACCATGCTGAATTTTCATTACAGAAAATAAGAGTTTCTAACAAGATTTGCATAACTTATCATATATGAAAACCTTCGCAAAAGTAGCTGTAAAACACAAACTGGTACCACCTAAATCAACGGCTTGTATTATGCATGAGTATACTTTCTCAACTTCGTAATATAACAGCACAATGCATGGCCTGTAACATGATGTTGCTTTGCCATGTCATGTAAACAATGCTGACCATTTAATGGCAATATCCTTTAAAGGCAGGTATTCCTTGATTTGTTTGGCAGTTATGCTCAAAACAGTTGAAGAGGGGAAAACTGCATAAATCAAACATAATTTTCCTTTCTCCCACTGAGTCCCTCCTCACCACTCATATGATATAATAACTCTACTCCAACTTTGGCCAAAAAGCAGTCTGCCTTAAAGTAAGTACTACTAATTCAAACTCACATAAAAGGAAGAGTGCCTGCACTACAGTTTCACATTACACAATGAAGACTTTAGATTACACTGCATTGCAGCTGCAAAACTGAAAATGTGGCATACGTACTATAATGGAAGCTGCCACAGAACTGTACGATGTTAGCACATCAAAGTGACAACGTTCGGCTTGGCTTATCATACATATAATAATAAGACACCCTTCACTTGCCACCAAGAAGTCACAACTATGGCAAGCATCTTTAACTGTAGAATGCCAGGTAAAGCTGGACGGCTGAGTAGAGTGTTACATTTGCCTGCTATCATTCCTTCCATAGTTAATTGATTATGGAACTTACTTCATTCCAGCCTTAGAGTTCACAGAAGCCTACAATGTTTCACACATGCCCACGTTTTTAGTTCCTTAATGTAAAACTGAACAGAAACAAAAATTGAAAATCATTATTAAACTATTCAAACACCAAACCAAGGATAAAAATAAATGACATACTGCTAAAGGCAGTAACTGTGCTTAGATCAGTCAAAGCATGAAGACAGATGGTGGGTGACTTAAGTATGCTACCTTCACTTCATTCTCCCCCTCCGTCAGAAGAATGTGCAAGTGACAACTGATGGCAGAGCAACAATGCACACAGACAGGAGGGGAGAGAGCCTCTTTTCCGTCTCTCCTGACTGCAGTGCTCGAACACTGCCACAGATCCTAAACACTGGTATCAGGGTGCAATGTTTTAATGGAGTTAGGGTGCAGTCACTACATTTCAAAACTTTGAAAATTACTCTTACTTGTCGATATATACTATAATTTCCTTCCCAATATAAAGACAGATTTATGTCTTAAATACTCAATTTTCCACGTGAACACAATTCACAATTATATGTTAATATGAAGTATCTACCACACCAGAATGCAGTTAAGAGGTTATAAGAGGAAACTCCATGCTGTGGTTACTTGTTATTTTACAATACAATTCATTAAATGCAAGGTTTCAGATTGTGTAGTAAAATAGAGAATAATTTTTGAGAAATGGATCTGTAGTGTTCACAATAACCAGGTATTAGAAAGGGGATAAAAGAGAACTCTTATAAACGTTTTAAAAAATATTACATACACGCAGAAAAACATAAATTTAACATTCAATATTGAAAACATCAAAATGGCCAAAACTTGGGCAATTTTCACAAACTGAAAATACATGGCTGATGGGACTTGAACGCCATTAAGTTTCCTTCTGGTGTAATTTTACAAAGTTTAGAAACTTTTTTTTTATTTCAGAGCAGGACTACATATAGTACTAATTCAGCTTTCTGTAGTCAATTGATGAATACGATGCAGACCAAAGTACGAAAGTTTAAGCCAGCATTAGTCTCAATCCAGGCTGGCCAGCACAATTTCTCTTCTCTCTATGGGATAATTGCAGCATACAGGAACCCGAATGATGTTCATTCTTGAAATGATTCAAACACATTACTTTGCCATCAGCCACCGCATTACAATGAGAACCTATTAAAATTGTGGTTAGAAATACTGTTTCACAACATAATTTCCGTGCCACAAAGAAACCACACATGAAAGAAATGTCTGCAGTCTCTCTGGAAATCATTGCCTTCTATATTTCAGTTCATTAACCGCACTATTCATTTCATTAGAAGTTTCCCAGTCTTTAGCGGGGCATCAGCTATATATAAATTTTACAGGAATTTCATTTACATCAACAATCATAATCCAGTTTCTCTATTTTACTGCCAAGTCACAGCAAACACTACCGGCGGATGGGACAAACACACAAATGTAACACTCCATGTTCATGGCCAATGAGCTGTCCTACCTGTTTAGCAAGATGGCAAGCTCTTGCAGGTGAATTGATTATCTCATAATAGAAAACCGAGAAATTGAGGGCTAAACCCAAACGGATTGGGTGTGTTGGCTGCATTTTTGACTTTGCAATGTCGAAGGCTTCCTGGTAAGCTTTCTGTGAATCCTCCACTACCGCTGGCAAGGCAAACAAATTTAAAAGATTGTGAATATTAGTCAAGCACCTTAGGTTTTGAATACTACGGTGGGAGTCCTGGAGGCGTACCATTTGTTCCTTTCAACCAGCCCCGCTTCAGCACACTGTTCCTAAATGGAGAATTGAGGACTGATAAAACACTACACATTCAGTACAGACAGGATCCAGTGAAAGTCTTCAGTTCCTTTACAATCATCAAACGTGGAACGTTATGCTATAATTTTCTACAAATCAAGAAATAATGGATTACAAAGCATAGGCTGAATCATGGCTGTTCTGAAAGTAGTTCTAGTTCCTAATACAAAAAGACAAAGCGACAACCAACCTGTTTCGCCAACTGGCACGCTTTGTCTGGCGAATTGAGGATTTCATAATAGAAGACGGAGAAGTTTAGTGCCAGGCCAAGCCTGATTGGGTGAGTGGGCTGCATTTTAGCCTTGCTAATTTCAAATGCGTCCTGGTACGCCTTCTGTGAGTCTTCCACTACAGCTGAAATTGCATTTAAATCATTACAAACATGAAAACAAATGAAATCAACTTACCTTCCCAGAATACATTAAGTTCTAAATACCTACATATTTTCAGCACCCATCTTCACCAAATACACAGAGAACACAGTAAGATGTCTAGACAATATTTTACAACTAGTAACTCTGGAAGAATTTATTTAAAACAAAGGTAATACAGTTTCTCAAACAATCTTTATCCAAAATTCCACTACTGGAGAACCAACACAAAAGTAATTTTGCAAAATTTTCAACTTCTACTGCTGAGTGTGGATTGTACCAACATGGCTATAAATAAGAAAGCTGTCCCAGCTATCATTCAGCCGAATATGGTAAATCTTGAACTAATACTACATATGTCATTATCTTCACCATGAATGAAAATAAGTGATGATATTGAGATTTTTACAAACAGGGGCCGTGCAGGAATGCAGACATAATTCTGAAATGGGTAATACTTCATGAAAGTGTGAACATTAAGTGAAAGTAATTTCTAACAACAGTAGTTATGTACTGTTGAGTAAAACTAAGCACACTTCTGGGAATACTTCAAAACGACAGGTTTTGGCCTGCACACAACGAATGCAGAACACGTCCCAATTCCACACGAGACATTTTCAATTCTATGAACCATCAGTCCTATGTTGGGGCACTACCACAAAAGCTTCATTTACCATTTCTAGCCATTTCAAAATCACATCACACATGAACGCAAACAATAAGATAACACAAACTATTCTTTACACATGAACACCATTCCACTTTGACCTCACAAACCACTATCTTTTCAAACATCAAAAATTATATATTCAAGTGGAGCACATGGTAGTGTACTTGGCTTAGACATTATGCTACAAGACGGATGATCGCAGGTTCGAGTCCCAATGAGATGGACTTTTTTTTTTCAATTGACCTAATCCTTCAAGCCGCACTATGGCCCTGCGATCAACTCAGCCTTTAACAGAAATGAGTACATGGAAGCTTTGTTGGGGGGGAAGGGCAGGCCCCACATAAGGCTGACCTCACCACCATCTGTAAGCCAAATGTCTAGAAAATGTGGGAACCTCGACGTCTCATAACCATATGGGCCTCCACGGCCTGTTACAGGTATAGCTTCTTCACCTTTCTATATATCCCACAGATCATACAGATCCTGTACAGCACATCAAGTCTGTAGACTGTGGCTGGTCGTTATGCTGCATTACCGACTGCTGTTACACCACTTTACAACTGAACCTTTCATTGCAATTACTGCACTGATTATCTGATGCGAAGGCCGAAGATCAACAAATTAAAATGAGTAAGCTTGACTCTAGTCGAGGAGGATGAGGTGAGCAGGGCATGTAGCACAAATGGGGGAGACGAGGAATGCATAAAGGATATTGGTGAGAAAGCCAGAAGGAAAGAGACCACTGGGAATACCAAGGTGTAGGCGGGGGAACAATATTAAAATGGATCTTAGAGAGATAGGATGGGATGATATGGATTGGATTGGTCTGGCTCAGGATAGGGACCAGTGGAGGGCTCTTGTGAACATGGTAATGAACTTTCGGGTTCCATAAAATGCTGGCAAATTCTTGAGTAGCTGCAGAATTGGCAGCTCCTCAAGAAGGGCTCAGCTCCATGAGTAAGTAAGCAAGCTAATTTACATGTCCATCACATTTTTCATAAAATTTCTGCCAACTGCGAGCTTTCAAAGCTCAATGCAGGTTTGACAGCTGCCAAACCTGTCAAATGAACTGGTTTACATCTTCTGACAGGATTATATGGCGAGGAGATCGTTTATTTCTAAATTCTCAACTATCCTGACCAATGTCAACATCCAATCTCTCTATACCTACCTGCAAGCCCTCCCACCAACCAACCCAGCTCAAGCTGTCATGTTTTTAAGCTGTATCTGTGAGGCGCTTCACTATCCCGATTTAACATTTTCATGCTTTTCTTCAGTCCTTCCAAGCAAATTTCAGGACAGAACCTCATCCCTCTTCAGTCCAAGTATTCTCCTCAGCAACCTATTCTCAAACACCTTCAGTCTATGTTCCTCCCTTGTAGTGAGAGACCAAGTTTCAAATGCATACAAAACCGCAGGTAAAATTACTTTCATAATTCTAATTTTTACGTTTTTAGACAGCAGACGAGAATAAAAAAGGTTCTGCACTGGATGGTAGCAAGCGTTACTCGAATTCAATCTCTTAATTTCCTCCTGACCAGAATTTTGATTTGTTACCGTCGTCCCCAAATATCTGACCTGTGTCACAATTTTCAAAACATCTGTCAGCTATCTTCATATTATGATGTTGCCTTACATTTTGGTGATGAGACTGCAACATATACTTGGGTTTCCTCTGTGTTTACTTTTAGACCAAGCACCTTATTAGCGTCAATTACAGTTTCTGTAATTTCGAGCCTGGATACCATAGTTGGTACAGCGACCGGCTACGGGCTGGACGACCGAGGGCTCGGAGTTCGAGTTCTCGTAGGGGCAATATGTCTTTTCTCCACGTCGTCCAGACCGGCTCTGGAGTCCAACCAGCCTCTTATCCAATGGGTACCTGGAGCTTTTCCTGGGGAGTTGGCGGTCGGGACGCATCTCCTTGTTTCTTGCTTAAGGTAATTTTGGAGATGAAACATAGACAAATGTTTACCCATACAAATTTTACTTAAGTTTTCATTTAAACATATTATAGCGAAGAATACAGATTATAATATAAAGTTTTTCCATTACGCATTTTTCGCCAACCGCATATCACTCCCGAGAACCACGTTCTTGAAGCCCATGTAATTGCTTCCCCTGAACAGAAGAAATGCTGGGATGAACAGTTAGTTCCCTTTTGCATGTGTAGGATTTGTGGTTATTTCGGTGGCTACGAATGTTAACTGTCTTTTGTGATATGATGCCCTGTAGCTTGGCTGAGAACCGCTACCTCCATATTCTGGGTCACTCTTCTGCTCTGAAGTCGTAGGCTACGGCTTATTCCGAAAATACATGGCGCCACTTCCCTCTGCGTGTTTCACCGGCTGACTGGGACTATTCTACACCTACATTTAATGCTAACGGGACAGAGTTGCAAACCCACCACCGGCTTCGGCCAACCTCACACAGGCAACTCGTTTTCTGCACTACAATCATCACACTATACGCAGCTACAAATATGTGACGTCAGCACTCTGCCTTCGACGTTCTGCGAGTTACTGCTCTAGAGAGTGAAATGTTTTATGACCCGACCAAACCAAACGGGGAATAACTGCCTCTCCACTTTCCTCTTTAGTGAGTGCTGATGCTTCCCCAGTCAACACGAAACAGACGTGCCTCACCATCTCAAAGCACTGGCTAGAACACTACCGCTCGTGTAATGCTTCCAGCACTCTTTAACATACTGCACGCCATGTGCTCGTGCCGCCGAACCAACATACCACATGAAGAGGGCAGCGTTTCTCGGCGTAGAAATGCCTCGCGGCATTTTATTTTAACTTTAAAGAGCATTATCTTCTAGGGACGCCGTGTAGTCCGTTCATAGCCGACCGACGTCGTGGCGGAACATGTCACCTCCATCTTCAGGTTCGAAGAATAGGCCGAGCAAGAAACCGGCGTGAAAGCCGTCTCCTTGCCACCCGATTTCATGTTCGGCTTATTCCTCGAACCTGAAGATGGAGGCGATATGCTCCTCACAAATGTCGGCTGACTTTCAACGGACTACACGTTATATCCCAGAAGACAGCACTCTTGAGTACCACCGCTGTGAGAGCCTCAAATCGTACTTCTCTTCTTGACTTAAATTAAACGCCCGGTCACTGAATGTTTTTCCCCCACATCTTTTCACTAACCACAGTTGCCCTCTTACTGGCTAGCATCTTCCACCTCTTTCCATTCTCGTCCCAGGGACGGCAGGGCTACTTTAACAGCTGCCAGCCACGCCTCCAAGACCATTACTGCCAAAATGGTAACTGCCAGGTTTGCTGAAGCGTTGGAAATCTCTGAAAATTCGATGCGGCCTAGCATCGAAAGCCGACGCCACACAACAAAGTGTTTGGAAATCAAAATTACGTTAAAATAACCATATTTTTATGGCTCCATTTTCGCCGCCACGGCGTTAACTCACTCAGCCATGCAATTCTTCCACCGGTATAACGGGTTTTGCTTAATGTATGAGTAAAATGTAAAACTAAAGTTCGACCAGAACTGGAGCTATCGTATTTGTGCGCCGATCTTTCAAAACCAGCCTGAACGTTCCAACGCAAACACACCGCTTTTGCTTTTACTTTCTCATGTCTTCAATTTCCAAAAATTTCTCCGAGGACTCTCATGCACCCCCAACCCCAATTAAACTTGGGGACTGCCCAGTTCATCAAGGTAGTGTTAAAATTCCTATTACACTACGTGACTACAAACTTCCAGGAAGAACCTGCCTCGTCTTGCTGTAGTAACAATGTTTTCGCTATCTTCATATTATCTTAACTCTTGACAAGCAAATTAAGTCCTTCCCATACTTCCCATGGCTGCAACCCCAATACATAAATGGAAAGGGCCAGCACTCGCAGATTACGAGTGAACATATGTTAAATAACAAAGTAGATTCGTTCTCGTTACTGCCAATAGGGTGCGGTGGGCTGAAGAATCTGACCGTTTATGTAGCCTCACAGGAAAAACTCTGCTGCGGTAAACACGGCCGGCAGGCAGTGATCTCGTACAGCGAGGTGGAGGGGCTGAGGAAAAAGTCTGATATGGTCAATTCAGGTGACCGACAGGGCCCTGCTCGGACCAATTCATGAACATGTAAAGGGTGCTCCAAGAATATTTGGGGGATTCTGCTCTCAATATCCCTGTTTGTTCACTCTGCCCCTATGTAGAACGCAGCACCATCGCTGGCTCAAGGCAAGCTGATTCGTCTGTAGTGCGAACCAATTTAGAACGATCCTGTATATCGAAGGGAAGTCCTCAAAAAACAGCTGTGCACAATTCTAAAAAGAACAAAGAAATTACATTTGATTTATGGCCTATTCAGAATACAGGAAGAGAGCAGTAAAAAAATCCTGGCGCAAAGAAATTTCAGCAAATCCATTACACGGACTGGATCCCACTGCTCCGTTCCGGCCAAATATTCTCAAATTCTGGTCAATCTGACTGATCGATAATTTTTTGCATTCTATTACAAGGTGAGACGTCGTTAAGCACGAAACGCGCCAAGGAAGAGAATACGAAAGTATAAACCAAACCACTGTCAGGATTTTAAACGGATACCAAGAGTAGACGGATCTGTGCAGTTCTAATATGGGCAACAGCACGTTCGAATCTCGTACGTGGCCATCTCGTGTGTTGCTCTGGGCATGCAGATGGTTTCTGATGAACCTATCCTACCATACAAGGAATCCTCTCTGACGGTCAACAGATTAATAGAAACACTAATTGCATTTTGTTACGTAAGACGATGAGAAACGAGACCCAGAGAGACGTCTTCCGTTTATTCACGGTCATTATTTGTCCTGAGTTTTCTATGCACCCGCCCCACTATACTGAACGCATACTCTTTCTCGGTCGAAAGCCGGGGGGGGGGGGTGAATTGACGCAGCGAAAACGAAGTGCACATATTAGAAACTTCTGGCTTTATCGAGATTCGCATTACGACACCCGGCTTGCCTTATCTTCGACTAGCTCATTCGAACTCCCTACTAGCCAAATCTGTGGCTTTAGTCCGCAAGCGGACTATACCGACCGAGCAAACGCCGTTTGTAGGCGAAGTTAGTGCCAACTTTAGCGCATAGAGAGTGTCGCGCGGTCTGCGCAACGGACCCCCAAGGCTGTTAATTTCGGTTTTCTAAACCGGAGCCGCTACTTCCTTGAAATAGCTCCTCAATTATCCTCACGAGGCGCAGTAGACCCCATTCCAGACCCACTACTTCTCATAAAATCTGGTAGCGTGGGGAATCGAATCCGGACCTCTGGATCTGTAGCCAGGAACGCTGACCGAAATCCCTACCGAATAAAAATGAAACCATGATAACGAAAACGGAATAAAACGAACGAAACGTCGTCCTGTGAAGTTTACTTTACGTCGTGTTCAGTAGAATGCCCCCTTGCATAATATTTTGCTCTTTTAAAACAATTTTGTGGTTTATGCTCCATTAATCATGGCTGATAGGAGAAACCACAAATACTGGTCTAGGGAGCGTATGGCACTGGAAATGAAGGTTGAAATATTAAAGCTCAGTGAATTTTGTGGCATAATAGGATATCCAATGGTTACAGCATAATGCTTCCATGCTTGCATATTTCGTTTCAGATAACAAAACTGACGGCATATTTCTATTTTGTCATTTTCTGGTCGTTCGTCCATACTGGCTCTGGGGCCCACCCAGCCACCTATCCAATGGGTGCCGGAGGCTCTTTCCCTTGGGGTAAAGTGACCGGGGAGTGAAGATGACTACTCACATCCAACTAGTGCCGAGGTCAAGGAAATTTGTATCTCTATATCCACTCCCCAATACGCCTTCATTGCGTAGTGCTCAATTAGTTAAGAACAAGGACAACTTTACTTTTACCATTTTATGGTCGTTCGGGAACGTTAACTCCTAATTATAGCATTTGTGTCCACGGGGAATTTCGATTCGCTTCACGAAATTTCGCTTTGCAAACTCGCCACTGAAACGTAGCTATTCGTATGAAGGGGGGACTGCCTGTAATGCTCATTACTTCACCACGCATGGCCTTCTTCGGCTATGTCGTTATCAAAGCGTGAGACGTCGCATTACGTATGACGTGTGTATCTGGGGCGTGTCTTGCAACGTATCCGGTTAGCTGAAGCCGAGTTCTAGCTCCTAGTACCTGGGTGGGGGGGGGTGGGGGGTGCAATCTGTGGAAAATTCCAGCAACTGAACAAATAAGCTCCCTGTTTGTTGGCAGTTTCCTGGTTTCTTATTTGGCTTACTCTTCGATGTCCTGAAGATGGAAGAAGCAAGTTCCCTCGAAACGTCGGCTGACTTCTAACCGGACTACACGGCGTTACATGTCAGACAACAGCATGCATCGGGACGACTATATCAGACTTGATGTTGTATGCGATCTAGTTTTCGTGGCTGCACTTTCCCATGTCCTCAGTGGCAATAAATATTACTGTCCCTCGGAAATCCCAGGAAGTGCTCGCGGTCTCCCTGCTATTCCTGCCTAAGGCGGCACGACAATGTTGTAGTTTCCCCCTGCTCTCTCAAAACACTGTGCCATGGCAATGACGATACACCGTATGTTAACTAACTCCAGAGTTCCTCCACCGACCCCTGCGTTTTCTAAAACCACCATCTGAAGCCGTTATGATAACCCCTTAAAAAGTACACGTGCCACCAATGGGTTGGTAGCCAGTTCGGACAGCTACTCCCATTAACACAGGCCTAGTGGCCGCGCCGCTTAGTCGCCGGCTTCCCACCGCGGCGGCCCAAGTTCGATCCCAGGTCAGGTGGAATATAAGGTGGACACAGTGGCATGTTTCCCTTGCCAGTTCTCAATCCAGCGACTGATCCATACTCACCACCCATCATCCGGGGCCAGTACAACTGCCGACGTACCAAAGGGACTGTCTCGTCTCACTCCACGAAACACACGGTCCGCCACCTGAGTTTACCGCAACCAATACACGCCCTATGAGTCACACAGCGTTGTCGCCTGGCAGCAGTACGGAAATAAACTGACTAGAAAATCTCATCTCCGTTGACAGCGCTTATCACGACCACGCCGAACTATATGCGACGGCGAGCGCCTCTCTCAAAGGCTGACCTAATATCACGTCTCGTTGGTAGCCAAGCGATCGATAGGTTCTGCCACGGAAAAGTTTGCGGTTTCAACATCTCTACTGAGTACAGTAACAGATGCCGAAATTGGTCTATCCAATTTCCCCCGCCACTTGACAACAGGTAACTGTACTTAAAGGGCCCTTTTATCTAGTTTCCTTACAACTTAACGGTATTAACATTTCTTTGTGGGGCCGACTGGCCACTGCATATGGAGACGGTACCTACATGTTCGGCACCTCTCGATAATGCTACAAAGGGCTTAATTACATACCTTAAATACAAAAGCACCGTGTTTTAGACTTACAGGCGAGGTGCACGACTTCCAAAGTCGAGAGACATAAAAAACATGATCACGCGTCCCGCGAGACCCGGAACCAAGGAATCGAATCCCTGACCGCCTCAGCCACGGTTGTTCACATCTTATAGACAGATGCACTTCTACTATTACTTACATAGGCGTGTTAGCTCGCAGAACTTGAAAGCGGTACACGCATGTAATGGTCTCCTACATTTTCATATTAATTTTTCTTACAATATAATGTTTTAAATTTGTCTCTCCCCCCCCTTGCGGCCCACTGCAAATATCTTCGCCCTAAAATTAAATACAGAAGAAAATGAGTACTTATACAACCCAACCGAAGCACCCCCCCCCTCGGAAAAACTGCTCCAGACACTAGAGAGACAGCGACGATCCCCACCGGTCTTCTCCAGCACCCACCCACTCACTGATTCACTCAGCCAGGAGCGAGAGCAGGACATACAAACCACTGCCATGCTGCAACCAGAATACTCTACAACGCGTTAAAACACGCCTAGTGGCGAGGCGCGTCGCTGTTGCCGTGACTCTGACCTAGAACGGGCGAGGAAATTTCTCAGAAATGAATTTCTTTACGTAAGTATTATAATACGAAGAAACAAAATATGTAAACAAGATCTGGATTTTTATGGCGATTCCATTTCCCTGGTCCGTAACATACATACTATTTATTCACATTCACTACGCCCACAAATGGGTATAAGAAAGCGCATTTTGACACATTTAAGGTTTGCTTTAACTTAATTCATAACACCTCTACATCGCACCCAACGTAACTATAAAAAACCCAGTTTCTGTGTTATCTCTCTAAAGAATACTCAATCAGTGCAAACAACTGGCAGAACTGACAATATATACATACAACCGCTTCTCGAGGCAGATCTTGACACACTGGTAAAACAGGCCGCCGTGGAACGTACCCAAGTTGTTCATGAGCATGCGTTTTAATTTTCCAGATGCACTTTCTAAATTTGTTACGGAAACGGACAGCAGAATCATGCATGTGGGCTGCTCACTGTTAGTACCGAATGACCTCACGACCTGAAGTCATTCAAACTAGAACCTAAGATAATTTCCTGTCTTTAGATCTGACCGTTCTCAACAGAACACGCAGTGGGTCTGTCAAAGACCACACTATGATAAAGACGTTAGACACGAGCCTTAGTTACAGTACATTGCCCCCTCCCACAATGAAACTACATAACTACCTCGCCCCTTCACTCCTCAAGAGCAACCCATGTGTCAGGTTAAAAATACGGTCTGCAGTTGACCTTTTTTTTTACAATAAACTATCTCCTTGAGTAGTATTAACATCTGAGACGTGGTGCCGTGTAGTCTCGTAGAAGTTATGAACACAACAGAAGAACGTCGTCGGTGACCGTGCTCCAGGCTACACGTGTTCAGAAAGTCACAGGCACTTCCGTTCGTGACAACCATCCTCTCTTCTTCACAGTACGGCTATCTAGCCCGTTACAACTTCCACGTATCACACTCATCAACTAAAAATTATTATAATAATAGATCCTTAAATGCAGAATCTGGCATGCGTGTCACCCGTACTTGCGACAAACAGAACAGATACTTACTATTTCTGGTCTCCCCCGTTGCGACTTCTGCAAGATACCTGTAGTAATCTCCCTTCATCTTCAAATAGAATACTTTGCTTTCGGCATTACTCGCTTTGGGGATCAGGTATTTGTCTAGGAGACCCTGAAAACAAGGAAATCTCTATGTAATGATGACGTGTGCACCTATTAGCCTACTTTACTACATACTTGGGGGGGGGGACTGCATGCTCATGAGATACGTACCCTCCCTCCCGTACCTATTTCTGAATAAGCTGTTTATTTTGTAGGCCTGGCCTGCCATTTGTGTCTTACGGTATCACTTCTCGCACTCAGTAATAACAAGATGGCGGGAGAGCAAACCTGCGAGGTGGAAGCAACAGCAGTGACCCTTGATTTAAGGTCCTGGTACCATGCATGGTACGGTATCTACAAAATCTATGCAAAGATTTTGGTTTAGTAGCAGTAGGAGGAAATCTAAGGGGGGAAGGAGGAAGGACAAAATTTAAATGTTTTCGGTCTGATGGTGACGTATGAAATTTTACAGTTCTGGATTCTGGGATATAACGATGTGTAGTCCGGCAGAAAATGTCTTCAACAAATTTCTGCTCTGGTCACCCTTTCTCGATTTCGCCAGCCTCCAACATGCAAGAGAGTACACTGAATAATCTGACCGATAATGCAGTTAACTCCATACAACTAGAAGATATAAGGATAGCCGCTAAACATGAGCAAGCAACAGGTTATGCACTTACGAGCAACTGCAGGCAGGTGCTTTGTGAATCCAGTCTTTATTTCACGTTCATAATAGCAGAGAATGTGAGGCGACCACTGAAGCTGACTTGATAAGGACGCGGAAGGAAGCGACCGTGGCCTAATTTCAATTTTGAAACCTGTGTTAAGGGACTGAGGCAAATCACAATAATGTCACGGAAAGCGGTCTTCGGACCGCGACCTAAAGCCAGGTCCACGTAATTGCAACTTTCGGTTAACGCACGATTTCAAATGAATGATGAAACTGAAAAAGTCTCAACAAATCTACGCGAGTGAACGAAAAGACATGACATAACTTTTTAAGACACGAAATTCGTATGCTAATAATCGTGTATTTCATATGAAAGCAGCAGCTTAAAAAGAAGCATTAATGCGCTTCAACTTCCGTTTAACACTCTTACGTACGTGTTCAATACACGTAGAAGAAAGCCAAAGAGGTGTTATGGCGACAACAAACGTTTGAAGAAGTAACGGAAGCAATTTGAATGACCAGTCCTGCCTATAAAGACAATTTGTTACCGTGACGGCACTACTGCGCAGCCAAACTGTGACAGCGAGTGAAGTGCACAGTTGTCCTTATGCACAATGAAGCATCATAACACGAAGATATAGACGAGGAATAGCTGCACCCACTCCTAACCTCGGCACTAGATGGTCTTCCTAGCCTAATGCACCGCATATTGTGAAGAAGAGATTCTTGATCCTGCTGGGAACTGACCTCCAATCTTCGGTCGCCCAGCGCGTAAATGTAGACGCTATAGTATCACGTTAATTATCGTTCTCACATGTAGCGGCACGATTTCAGGTACAGAGGTTATATAGCGACGAATGGGCACGTTTATGAATCGTGAACTGAAAAGGGTTTGGGAGGAAGTAATGGTTGCATATTCTAAGGCACTGTTCCAGCATCTGGGTGGACAAACTGGAGATAATCAAGGAAGGGCTCTGTGGTAAGCTGCTAAGAAACGACCGCGAAAAAAAAGCAAATATACCTCGACCGTTACTTAAGTATGAACGGTAACAATATAATAAAGGGAAGCGGGAGTTTCTACGCGGTCCGTGCGAGATGTCATAAGTAGGAAAAGTCCAGAGTCAGTTGGGTTGCTGAAGAAGCTGGTAGCTGAGGCCGGGTACCGTTCGGGAATCCAGAGGGGAAGACGTCCGACGTTGGAATCCGCTACCAAGCAACGGCTACTGAAGACTTTATATGTTCTGTAATTAGTGTTCGATAAATGCGATCATCAATCCAAAACTCGTCTATAGTCACTCATGCACGTGACACTAAACAAGACCAGAGTGTTACCGCTACACCATAGTGCAATTAACATGTTATCACAGTCAAGCAAAGGAATCCGAACTGAGCCCGAACTGGCACTACGCAGTGTGTGTGAAATGGATCTGGCTGATCCAGACTATCGCACAATTCAAGGGACTAACGGATACGCAGCACCAGCTGGGGAAAACAGAGACTGCAAGAGGACTCCTCTCCATCACAAAGTCTGTATGATGGTACTATCCTGGCACTAACTCGCGCAACCCGCGGTTAGAAGTACGCTATGAATTCCTGCGAACGCCCCCCCCCCCCACACACACAGTCACATTCTTTATGCTATTACATTATCTTAGACACGCCCATTTTCTATGTCCACAATGTTCCGATAGCTGGCTCCCCTCCCGTCTTCAAGGGACCGGCTGCTAGTAGCGACGGCCTGCTTTCTATTGTCATTTTTAGTGGGGTGAGACTGCGGCCACTATTGGCCAGTTGTATCGGACCCAGGTAATTGATGATGGTGAATGTGGAGCAAATGGTGCAATGAAGATTGGCAAGGCAAACCGAAGTACTCGGAGAATACCTGCCCCCGCGCCATTTTGCCCACCACATGACCAGACCCGGGCTGCCGAGGTGCGAAGCCAGCGACTAACCACCTGAGCTATGGCGCGACCTTAGCGACAGCCTCTTTTATTACACCCTGTGATGGTGTGGCGAAATGTCGTGGTCTAGCGAGTGGCATTCCTGCTTAGTATTAGTGAGACCTCAGGCTATACTCTCGACGGTAAGACCTCAAAATAGGCCACTGTCGCTTCTTTCAGAGCCCTTTGCAATTCACTACTCATTAATCCTCCTACCATTCCACGCCATGTAGTGACTGACTGCTAACAGTCATTCTTGATTCTAAGTCACATGGGACTTCAGACCCACCTCGCCATGTAGCGAGCTAATTACAGTTGTGATGAAGGGGCTGCGACGATTTGAACAGCAGGTTAACCATTTGGGCCAACCCAGCGATCATCGCATCGCGTACTAAACTATTCGTAAGGTCTCCGGTGCAATCCCAGCCGTTGTCACTAATATCAAAAATAAACACAGTTGGAAATCATGTACACAAAATTACAGATGACGGTCTCCGAAGCTCATTAAACGTGTTTAAAAACGGGAGCAAAGAAATATAAATTAATAGAAGTCTCCCACTGTGAATTCCAACAAAACCTGTGACACGTTATGTTCAAGTGTGGCCATTAGTAAATTAGGCTTTATTAACTATCAATATGGATCCAAATCGGGGTTGCCCACGAAAACGTCTGGGCCTCCCAAATGGAATTTTAAGGATGCAATGGTACAGATGAAGAAGCCCACTGAACTACAATTGGCAGCCCAGGCGCACCAATCACATGTACTATGGCTTAGAAGTAAGGTTCTGGGAAGATGCGTGAACACACAGCACATACGATGATGCCAAATGCAGCATTGTGAACGCTGGGTCTTAGTGAACGCCAACTGTTCTGTGCACTGTACGTGCACTCGATTCGACGGCCAATTATAACCCCCAAAATTAAAGGCATCAGTATCAGTGGAATTACTCAACTTTACTGAAAGCCTCTCATACGAAATAAAAAAAAATCTGCCTAACGGTTTAGGTCCTGACAGTATGTCACTGACAAAATCCGTGTAACGTGTTCATTATTACTACGTAAGCACACAACAGAAATCCGCCAGTATGATAGTAGACTCCAGAAACGTCGTGTATACTAAATACACTGCAGGCAATGGGCAATGTCCAATGTAACAGCACAAAAAACTGTCACAACACTTAAGGAAATACCGCAAAAATTCACATATACAAGACATTCCTAGTTCCATCGAAATCAACCTTTGATGGCATGAGGACACGTAACGTGGATTCATAGCAAGACGCTGTATGACTCCGCGTATGGGGGTTCAAGTCTCGATTTTCAAATAACAGAAACTCGCAAACTGCCATAAACCGTGCGGGATTCGAACCAGGGGCGGAAACGCACGAAGCTACGTGGCCAACCTTATCGGAATTAAAACTACATACCAATTAAATATATAAATATTAAATATAAAAGTATGGAAATGTGAAAAATTAAGTATAATTTTATTATTTAAGGCTATAAATTTGGGTAACACAATCACAGGAGATAATATAGCTCATTTAAGATTTGAGGTTTTCACGGCGGTGACTATGAAGAAAGCATTCTTCTGGGATGTGGCACCGTGCAGATGTGGTGGTAACCGACGTTTCGGAGGAACGTATCGCCTCCATCTTCAGGGTAAAAGGAAAAAAAAGAAATCCGCAAGCTAAGAGACCGTGAGAACCGGTACAACCTGTCCTCACGGTCGACAGGGATTAGCAAGGGTTTCCCTGTCTTTTATAACGTTCTGGTATCTGCCCGTTTGTCAGAAGTTAGAGCTTCTTCAACTTATGACTTTCTATCTGTAACGATGCACCCACCGATTGTTGGACTTCATTTAAAATTAAAAATAAGTCGGTATATGTGTCACTTCTGTTTGAAGAGTAGAGGTCCCGAGTCTTACAATTGTTTCAGTTCTATCACAGCCGTGCTCTGAAGTGTTCGAAAATTGTGGTTGCTAGTTAGTCTTGCTGTTTTCTATTACTATTAGACTACTTTATTTTTTCAAGATGGATAAATTCCTTATACGGAGTGTTTCGTCCACGAGTGCAAGTAGTGAAAGCATTGAGCCCGAAAAAAAAATTAGTACACCGGCAGTATAGTGATAATTACTCATCTTATGGGTATTTTCGGTGTGGTGATAAAACGTGCCCAATCTCCGAGTGTATCGTTTGTGGTGAAAAACTCAATAATGCTGCTATGGTTCCCAGTAAATTGAAACATTTGTCAACAAAACATTCTTCTCTATCAAGCAAAGGTCTCAATTATTTTCGTCGCTTGTTGGAATAAAAAAAAACAAAGAACGTTCATGACCGCGACAGTATGCGTGTCAGAAAAAGTACAGGAAGCAAGTTATAAGGTAGCCGAAATTATCGTAAAGGCCAAAAACACCACACAAAATAGCTCAAACGTTAATGCCTGCTTGTAAAGAGATGGTGAAAATAGTCCTGGGTTCAGAAGCTGCTAGTGAAACTTCAACAATTCCTCTCTCTGCTGACACAATCAGTCGCCGAGTTATTGGAATGTCCAGTAACACTGAAGCCATTATGAAGGGGAAAATCAAAAGCAGTCAGAAGTTCTCGCTTCAGATCGACGAGTCCACAGATATTAGCAGCCACGCACAACTTCTTGCTTACATTCGATACATCGATGGAGATATAATTGCAACAATTTTTTTGCAAAGAACTTCCCGAGCGAGCCACCGGTAGTATTTTGTGTCACTAATGAATATATTTTTCCCCCCCTTGGCACTACAGCCCCAATGGGCCTAGGCCTACCTCCATGAACTTCTCCGTTCACTTCGGGTTTTTCTAGATCTTAAGACATTCGGTAGGACTCCTTGGGCGGGTGATCAGCTCGTCGCAAAGCCTCTATCTGTACAGACACAGAAAAACGCACAAACAAACTAAACATCCATGCCCTGAGTGGGATTCGAACCCACGATCCCGGTTTCCAGGCGAGCGAAGACAGTACATGCCTTAGACTGCTCGGGTACCGTGACCGGCAATGAATATGTGACATAATGAATTAAAATGGAAGAATTGCGTTAGTGTTTGTACACGCGGGGCTGCTTCTATGACAGGCCGTGTTAAAGGATTTGTAGCTAAAGTACGCAAATGAAATGCTAACATACGATGTGATCATTGTCTCATTCACCGCGAAGCCATTGTTGCTAAGTCTTTGCCATCTTCTCTGAAAGTTGTGCTGGACGAAGTAGTAAAAGTCGTGAACCTTGTCAAATCGCGGCCCCTAAATTCGCGGCTTTTTTCCGTTGTGTCAGGAAATGGAATCAGAACACACTACACTCCTACTACATACAAAAGTACGGTGGTTATCACGAGGAAAAGTGTTAACGCGAATATTTGAACTTAATGAGGAGGTACGTGCATTTTTGACTGTTGAGGGGCATGAGTACGCGGATTTATTTGCAGATGATGAATGGGTATGTAAGTTGGCATATCTTTCCGATATTTTCGTACACTTAAATGAGCTGAAGAGATGGATGCAAGGAAGGAACGAAAGTATTCTATCTAATATGGATAAGATACAAGGATTTGTAAATAAGCCGAATTTGTGGATACAGAGAATTACAGATGGGTCGTCTGAGATGTTCCCGACTGTATGGTCACTTGCTGACGGCAATAAAGTGGTGATGGAGACAATTAAATAACATTTAGAAATGCTGCAGCAGAAATTCAATAAGTATTTTGGAGACAGTACAAGATTTCGACTGGGTTCGTGATCCATTCGTTGCGAATTAGAACATCTTCCGATTAATATACAAGAGGAACTCGCAGATTTAAAAGCAGACAGAATATTGAAACTAAAACTTCTCGAAGTGCCTTTGGATACGTTTTGGTTGGCAATAAGGAGTGAATACCCGGCTATCTCCGAGATTGCAGTTAATGTGTTATTGCCATTTTCAACTACATATTTGTGTGAATTGGGCTTCTTGACGTTAACTGAGATTAAGTCATCACAGTGGGAGCGGCTCAAATACATCGATGAAGAAATGAGACATGCGCTGTCAACGATTCCACCACGGATCAGTCGCCCGTGTGCAGCTAAGCAGGCGCAGGTATCACATCGAAGGCATGAGTAGAATTACTGTATTTACTTTAATACTAATAGAAGTGTATTTTCTACACTCTACACTGAATTAAAGTTCATTAGTTAATAAACGCACGAGTCGATTTCTGTTTAATGATAATAAAATAACAATATAATAATATTATACTAATAAGTTGATCACGTTACGTATTTATATTAATTGTCTGATACCATGCGTTTTTGAGGGGAAGAACATTTCGGTATGCCGTGTTTAGTCATGGATACTTCATTGTGTGCCGCGAGACACTAGACCAGAGGCGGTCTTTACATTCACTAACAACAAAATTTAATCTCAAACGCCTAAATGTTACCGCAATCAAGAATTATAAATTATCTGGCCGAAGTGCACTTTTTTTTCTGGATTTAAAAAAGGCGTAGAATAAACTTGTTCCTGTGTTTAAATAAGTATTACGTCATGAAGATGCATGGGGGAGTATCCCTGACATCGCCACTAGTTGGATGTGAATGCTCAGCTCTACTCCCCATGTGTCTTCAAGGGGAAAGAATCTTTTTGCGTAATATTTTTTTGGAAAAAATCTTGATCTTCTACATACACCTTAACAGAATTTCTAAACAATGCAGCTGGACACTTTAACCTCTCGAGAAAGTTGCTGCACTGCAAGAAACACCGAATTATCGAAAAATTCAGGGTTCCAAAAAAGGAACATCTATTATTTATTGCCGTGGTACAGTAAATACTTATACCAGAATCGTCTATGAATTAGACAGTATGTAGCGGGGAATAGTATCTTGTGACCCCCTAGCAACCATCAAGTAAACAAGAGGGACAGTAACGCGTGAGACGGAATGCTATACAAATTCTCCGCTTATACAACGCACATGAATGCATCTGGAGCCCTCTACCCCTTTCCACTAAGTGAAAATGCTAGGAATGCCACGGATATGCAGCAAATAGAACTTGGAAGAGATATTGTAACGGTCAAATACTGGCAGTGTGAGCTCATACACTTCGTTTTGTTGGCTATGTTTGTAGTATAAATTTATACCCCCTTTTCTATCCTAGTTCCACGCATGTGCGTGCTCAATCATGGGTTATTTCCCGGGGGGGAAGGCGGGTCAAATACCGCCACCGCAGTCCTGTTGAGTCACAGGAGGCGACGAAAAGGGAAGTCGCGAATCCCATGGGATTCGGACCCGAGAAAGACCGCGCTGGCCACATCGGCAATTGTAAATGACAGACCCGTCCTCTCGTCAGAGAGAGCGTCCCACACCAACAAAACAGCAACTGTCTCATAGCAATACAAATCTGGTCGCAAGCCCCAGATGGGTGCTTTATTCCAAGATAGACTAGCCGACTGACTTTCGCTCGTAACATAAAACTCGATTCGACAGGGGTGGTCCAGTGATTATGGTTAGCTCCTTCTAAGGGACCCACTGAGGTGTCTTCCCACTGTAACCGTACGCACCCTTCACGGAAAGTCTAATTTGTTTGTAAGTAACAGTTAAGTTTAGCTGTAGAAGTGAGATGCCCCGGAGGGATCATGGTCCTCTGAACTGGCCTTTTGTTGCGAGGGACTGAAGGGAGGTTGGTGAGTCCATTGCATTCAAGGGGGAGTAGGTATACCTTCTTTCGTCCGTGCCTGTGGGGGTGGAGGACCTGTGGATCGAAGCTTCGAGAAACTTCTAGAAGATGTGCAGACCGGAAGGGGTCCGTGCATTTGGTCATGAAGCCCTCCCAGTGGAAAGTTCGAGATGGCTAAGAACGTGGTTTCTGGAAGCAGCAGCGGGGGTAAGGAGTTAGTCAGTTAGTGAGTGGAAGCCGGGAAGTGAGGGAGGTCAGGGAGTAGAAGCCAGGTAGTGAGGGTGTTCCTGTGGAACCTGTGCAAGGGGGTTAACCGATCGAGCCCGCATCCAAAAAACGACGTAAGCGAGCCAACACCCGTGTACCCCTGGGATGTAAGACTCATTCCGCTGAATTTAGTCGAGGCATACACCGCGTCGAAGTGAAGCGTGTGGGGACGGGTGTAGTGATGGCGACCAGCGTTTGGGGCCCGAATTGTAGCGGCCGCATATAAACAAAGGACTCTTAACCACGTGCGGCTCGATAAGGATCGGTGCTTCGAACCCAGGAGTGGATCGGTACTTCGAACCCAGGAGTTCAAGATAGCGGCGGCTGGACAAGAAAAGTGACATCGAGCAACGCTGCAGTGTAAAGGACGAACCAGGCAACAGATCGAAAGACTTGCATCGTGAGGACAACCCGATTCATCTAAAGGAGAATCAACCCCGGCGATCTTCAGGTCAGGTTGGTGGAAAGTGAAAGTGACAGAGACAGACTAGGATTGTTAATAATCAGGGAAGGTATGATTACTCGCAGATATTTGAGAAACAAAAGGGTAATTGGAGACAATAGTGAAGAAGGTGAAATGATGGATGAGGAGACGACGCAGTTAGAAGGCGTAATTGTAGGTGAGAGTGGGGGAGATTCAGAAGGAGAAATGGACATGCAGTGTGGTCAACCGACAGAAGGGGACACAGGTGGAATCAGTGAGAGTAGGGGAGAACAACTGACGAGTGCTGACAAAAAGGGTAAAGACGAACAAATAGATATGCAAGCAATAATGTCATGTATGAAGGAGATGTTCCGGGAGATTAGAGAGAATAGGAAGGAGAGTGAAAAGATTAGAGAGGAATTTAGGAAGGAGGGTGAAAGGAGAGCAAAAGAATTTAATGAAAGTTTGGAGAACATATTTGTGGTACACAAGCGCGAGATGCTGTCATCCATGAATCAGATCGCGAGTGACGTAGAACTGAGGACAGATCGGAAGATGGAAGCAATGAATAGGGAAATTAGCCTAATAACAGAGAGCACCAACGGACAGTTTCGAGAACTGACCGAGAAAGTGCAGAATGATAAAATTGAAACTACTAACAATTTTGAAATCTTGAGACAGGAAGTGACAGCATCTCACGCTCAGCTGGCTAAGCAGTCTGAGAACAGGTGTGAGAGGGTAAATCAATGCGAGAAACGAGTGGCGGAAATTGAACAGGCTAGCGGACAGATTAGCAAGCAGTATGATGTTGTCAGTAAGCAATATGATGAATTGAGGACCCAAGTTGATCTAATGAAAAATCAGAAACGAGTAGAAAGTAAGAATAATTGTGAAGGAGTTCAATGTATGGGGATTAATAACCGCCAATCGGATTCTAGGATTGAAAAGACCCTCTCAAGCTCAGACATTATGATTACTCATGTTAATGAACCAATAAGTAATGAAGTTTCATGTAACGGTTCTAATCCTCACAATGACGTCAATAGTCAGGAGAAAGTGTGGAGTGGCAACCCTGGAGAATTTGTCAGAGGGATCCTTAGTCACCCCGTAGATCTCACATTACCAATATTCGAAAACAAACCGGACCAAAACGCCCAGGCGCATTTGAATTCCTTAGGCGAATACATACAAATTAAGAAAATTCCTCCACCGCTTCAGTTAGCTGTAGCGCGGCAATCTTTAAAAGGCATTTCAGTCATGACGTGGGCTGATGCTAATTGGGATCAAATTAAAACGTTTGAGGGATTCCGCAGAGCTTTCCTGGACAAATTCTGGAGCCTCTCAGGTCAGGCAAGGGTTCGACTCCGGATCTATCAGGATAGATACGACCCGCGAGGCGCAGCGAACTACTGTGACCATCTTATGAAGTACGCTGTGAAAGCTAAATACCTAGAACCTCCGATGTCCAACCTAGAATTCTTGAATGCCCTCAAAGAACATTATCCCCTCGGGGTAAAGAAGGCCTGGGTAGTAGCAAAACCTCAAACTCTTCAGGAGGCGGCGGCATTCCTTTCTGACGTCGCAGACCTCGAAAACGATCAAGTGGATTTCGAACCAAGGGGACGGAATAATGCGCCTATCCTCAAAAACCCCATTCCATACCTCTGACAAATTCACATGGCGTTGGGTGATGAACTGAAGTCATAATAAGATAATAACTGTTAAGATAGATATAAGGAATAAACATGATCTGTTGTTATAATGTTAAGAGTGGAGCGTCCCCATGAAGAATGGATGAGGATTGGAGGTATGAATGTATGATGAGGAGGGGAAAGGTGAAATCCCCGTAGTGCTTGTGGTTACTCATATAATCGCAGTCTGGTAGCTCTAATAATATCTGTTGAGAACATCAGTGATTTGAGATCAGTTCAGTATAGGGAAGCTAAGTTTATCATCAGATAAGGGAACCGAGTTCTATCCATATCCTAAAAGTGTATCGTCGGAAGAAGAAAATTACGGAAGATAATATTAAAATAGTATCGTCGAGCGAGTGAGTGGAGAGAGATAAAAGAGTGGAAGGAAGAAGGGAGAGAGACGTTCTAAAAGTGAAATCATCGAAACAAGAATGTGAGTGGTGATAGATAAGTGGCCTGAGAGGCGTAAGGAAGATGTGCTGAAAGTGACGTCGCCGAAAATTGAGTGTAAAGTTAAATGTAGGTGTGGGCGTTGGCCCTACTGAGGAAATAATAGTTGGTTAGAAATATCAGAAGGCAGGTACCGATAGGAGTGTAAGTGAGCTATTGTGATGTAAGCGGAGAGATTCCCGAAGCAAAGACTGTCAATCACTGAGTGTCGAGGCTACCCACTTGATGTAACTGGAGTAATCCTAGGAGAATGATAGGATTATAAGGATTATCATCTTAGCATGTGAAATTTTATTTGTAACGTGGGGACGGTCCATTATATGTGTAAGAAGTCTTGTATTGTTTGATTTTAACTTAAGTGTAATTTGGTACGTGAAGGGCGTACGTGAGAGTGTCATCAAATCAGAGAAACTTCTTTCATCACATGTGTTTCGGAAGTTACCTGATTTGACGGGGGAGTTTGTAACCGTACGCATCCTTCACGGAAAGTCTTATTTGTTTGTAAGTAACGGTTAAGTTTAGCTGTAGAAACGAGATGCCCCGGAGGGATCATGGTCCTCTGAATTGGCCTTTTGTTGCGAGGGACAGAAGGGAGGTTGGTGAGTCCATTGCATTCAAGGGGGAGTAGGTATACCTTCTTTCGTCCGTGCCTGTGGGGGTGGAGGACCTGTGGATCGAAGCTTCGAGAAACTTCTAGAAGATGTGCAGACCGGAAGGGGTCCGTGCATTTGGTCATGAAGCCCTCCCAGTGGAAAGTTCGAGATGGCTAAGAACGTGGTTTCTGGAAGCAGCAGCGGGGGTAAGGAGTTAGTCAGTTAGTGAGTGGAAGCCGGGAAGTGAGGGAGGTCAGGGAGTAGAAGCCAGGTAGTGAGGGTGTTCCTGTGGAACCTGTGCAAGGGGGTTAACCGATCGAGCCCGCATCCAAAAAACGACGTAAGCGAGCCAACACCCGTGTACCCCTGGGATGTAAGACTCATTCCGCTGAATTTAGTCGAGGCATACACCGCGTCGAAGTGAAGCGTGTGGGGACGGGTGTACCACCTAACCTGAGGACGGAAAGAGATTCAGTTTCGGAAACGTCGTGTTCTGTTTTCTAGTCTCTAAAATACCGGATGATGGAAGAAGTCCGAAAATACGAAGTAACAACAGAGGATCTGCAAGCGAACCAAACGCAATATTTCAGGTTCTCCATCTGCACCCGACCCTACCTACTGCAGTACTTTACAATTAAGAATCTGCGAACACACGAAAAAATTGGAGACTTCACATTTTTGGGGTTACGGTCTGAAATGGCAATCGGAACTAGTTTCATAGCTTCCAAATTTCCAGTCCGCATACCTGCAACTTTTTTATACTTTGCGTACAATGTTATTACCTAGTTTTTGCAACAGTTGGGATCCCCAACTTATAATTCCCTATGAAGCCCGGTCTTACTAGCCTCGGTGTTTTTCAGGCACGTAACCCGGGCGGCTCCTGTACTTGGAACGCATTTAATTTCTCCACAGCCCATTGCTCTGGTCCGTCGGGTCAACGACATTGCCAAGGCGAAGGCAATGCCATTCGTGGTTATCGATTGTCTTGCAACCTCAGCCAATTTACGAAGTCCGATAACCAAGGTTCTGCTACACATTAAATCAATTATGTTACGTCTGGTTATTAACGTTACCTGACGGTAGACACGCACCATTAAAGAATTCACCGATACTATATGAGCTACAGCAACCTAGCAACATGCAGTGGTCTCTCACTTAACGATCTTTCAACTGTGAGTGGGTTTAAGGCGCATCAGGTATTTGTGCCTGGGTAAAGCCACGTTAAAACATCTGGCGTTTGACAATAGAAATAAACCCAGTCAAACCGCATAATCGTCTAACGGATGTGTGAAATGATGCAAAAAATAATTACGACAAATGTCCGTATAAGAACTGCACAAAGAGTTTTCATTTATGATTGCTATATGAAAAAGAAACTCATACAAATAGTGCAAGTGAAAATGTTGCCGTATATTTCCCGAAACACTATGTCCATCCGGATATAAAATTTCCAAATTAGCGAAGGAAGTTAGAACCCACGGTATTTTAATTGACAGAAAGCCGTTAAAAACAAATTCGTGTTTTAACTGAGGAAAAACTTGACATCAGTCATCGATTACAAAATTCTCCTCGAAAATCTTTGCCGCGATTAGCACACCAAAGTTGGGGTTTCTGTAGGCAGTGCGTGCACAGCAACTAAACTGTTACATATTCGTCCTTATAAAATTACTGCTGTTCCTGAAATTAATCCTGTGGATTATGAAAAAAGAGCGAGGTTTTGTAAGTGGTTTATCAATCATGTGCATGACGGACTTGTTGATCCTATGCTCACGATTTTCACAAATGGGGCTAATTTTAATCTCTCGGGATATGTTAACTCACAAAACTGGTATTGGAATAGCGAAAATCCTCATGCCCTAATTCTGCTTCTCTTTTACGACCAAAAGATAGACGTGTGGTGTGCGACTAGTGCAAACGTATCACTGGACCGATATTTTATGAAGGAGCTCTTGATACTCAATGATACATTAATGAAACCCTCAATCCATTTTTCGTTAATTTGACACCTGCAGAAGATTCGGTTATTTTATGCAAGACGGCGCGACTCCACACATAGCCAAGGAAACCATCCGAGCATTACGCGGTGTTTGGCGAACTAAAGAGGAGGACAGAATTATTAGCAAGGGTTTGTGGCCTCCTAGATCTAAACCCCTGTTATTTGTGAGAAAAACTCAGAAGTGTTGTGTATGCCAAAATCCACATGACATGGAGGCCCTAAAACAGAATATTCGTGGAACAATTTACAACATTCAGCAATGTGAATTGCAACAAGTTTCCCGATATCTGTTTAAAAGAATTCAGACATGTCTCACGGAAGATGGCAGAAATTTTGAACATCTATATGATGGTGTGTACAATACTACTTACTAAATCTGATTAATGATTAACGAAAGCAGTAAACATGCCAGCAATTCAGGTCGCGTGGTGGCATTTTCCTCGGCAAGTGGCGCAGCGCTTTGCTAGAAGTTACCGACAGTAAAATCTATGTCCAATCAGCTTGCACTCTGGACACTCAGTATAAGGACTACCAACATCTTAAAAAAAGTGAGTAAAAATACTCAGAATGAAAAGGGCGGTCGATTCAATACACTCGCCTAAATCTTGAAACTAAGAGCGTGGAAATGGAGAAAAAGTGAAAATAAACAATCTGTGCATGAGCCGAAGAGTGTTTAAACCAAAAAAAGTATGAGTAAAATGACTCCGGCAAAGTATAAAATAGAGCCAGTTAAATGTTAAGTACCCATGTCCCTCTACGTTAAAACACGTCAGAGCGATCATCTCATGAGACTTCTTGCAATTCGCCATGCAGATGAAATATTTGGCGTTGTGCGTCATAAAGTTGGCATTGCAGCAGCACGTATTCAACGGCATGGGCGACAAGCACGTGCCGCAACAAATGATACGATGGTCAGCAAATGGTACCGAGGCCTACACTGCTAAATCAAGATTACATTCAAGAGAAATCTGGAGCAGACAAAATCACCATTCAGTTTAGAAATTTTGGCATAAAAAACCGCAAACTATATTAAATTGTAACTTCCTTTGATCTTTCGTAAATAACTTATATTTCACACTAAACGAAGAACAAAGACAGAGTACTAAAGGATAATCTGTAACGAGAGGAAATGATCTAACATCATTTGCATATCCGGCACTTCATAATTTTGCACTCTTTTTAACAGACATTCGGTGATTGATGGATGAAGTATGGGAAATGAGAAATTTACACAAAATTCTGGCAGAAAAACCTGAGGGGACAACCGGCAGATAAGAGGAAAATATTCACATGGATCTTAAACAAAAAGATGACAGGATGGGGAACGGATTAATCTCACCCTCGGGTTCAATACATTGAGCGAAATTTCTTCACTAGCTTCTCAAGGTGGGCTCTGCTCCGTAACCAGTCGGTTCACAGTCTGGTACGTCGGTATGCTGTGTCTTCAGACAGCACCGCCCTCTTTCCAGCATCAAAGTGAACGCATCTATTGCACGACATCCTTTTATACCGTAACATCGGTTCAGTCTAACCGTGAATACACCTCGCTTCTATCAAAACCGCTGGGCCAACCGCGAATATACCCATTTCCTCCCCAACCCATCCCTGACAAGCTGTGTTGCATGTTTGAATGCTTGAATTTTCGTGCCTGTTGAAAACTCAGAATATACAGAACTACAATTCTGCCAGTGATTCTGTGTGGGTGTGAAACTTGGTCTCTTGAGATTAAAGGGGATGCATAGACAGAGGGCGTTTGAGAGCAGGGTGCTGAGAATATTTGGAATTATTTCAAATAGGTATACTTGCTTAGCTTTCATGTGTTTTCCTAACAAAATATAATGACAAAACTTTATTCCCGCGATAAAGCATAATTTGCATTACCAAAACCATTATGGGTGTGAAACTTGATCTGTGTCATTAGGGTGAGAACAGGGTGGTGAGAATATTTGGACCGAAGAAAAATGAAGTGGCAGAAGGCTGGAGAAAACTGAATAATTAGGAGCTTCCTAACTTGTTCTCTTCGCCAAATATAATTAGAACTATGAGGTCAAGTATGAGATGGGCAGGGCATTTAGCACGAATGGGAAGAAGAATGCATATTGGATACTGGTGGGAAAGCCAGAAGTAAAAAGACCACTACGGCGAACAAAACGTAGGCGGGTGAATAGTACATAGATCTTAGATAGGATGTGGTGCGATGGGTTCATCTGGCTCGGGATAGGGACCAATGGGGGGCTATTGTGAACACGGCAGCCATGAACCTTCGGGTTCCATAAAATGTTAAGTTTCTGCGTACCTGCGCAACTGGCGGGTTTTCAAGAAGGGCTTAGCTCCAGGTATTTACTTAGCTTCAAAAAGAGAAATGTATGTTAAAAAACAAACACTTTTCAAACTCGAGTGAATAACAAAAATAGAAGTGCTCTGGACGAACTTCCTGAAAAAAAAATGGTCCTGGGGAGGGTTAGGTCAATGCTTGAAACATGCTGAGGCTGGGGAAACCTGGGAAATCTATACAATTACTACGTTTTTGAACATTATCCATATTCTAGATCATCTATTTACAGCAAAACGTTTTGAAGACTGGACTCTTTGTCACCGTCTTCAGGTAAAACTTTACTCAGTTGGGCATATGAACAATATGTCATGCGTAAAACATAATTTCAAGAATACGGGATACGTTCTACAAGGTTCTTTGTGCGGAAATGAAACTGATGACCCCTGGCCCCGAAGAGTGTATATTTCTTCCGGCAAGCCCACAGAAGTTGACGAGGTTTGACTAAGAACATATATATATATATATATAACGTGGCCGGGATAGCTCAGTCAATGCAGGGACTGGCTACGGGCTGGACGACCGAGGGATTAGAGTTCCGGTAGGGTCAATGTCCATCCCCGGGGGTAAAGCGACCGGGGCGTGAAGCTGACTACTCACCTTCAATTAGTGCCGAGGTCAAGGAAACGTGGATCTGTATACAGCGACACCTCCCATACGCCTTCACGGAGTAGTGCTTAATTAGTTAAGCACAGGTACAACTTTACCTTTACATCTATAAAAAACGGTCATCGTGTCTTGCCAAACCTCAAGTAGGAATTACACACTTCGTAGTAAAATGTGTAAAATGACAACGCATCCTATTTAAGGGGAAAAGCGGTATCAGTCGTTTCAGAACCAGAGCGCTGAGAATATATGGACCGAAGAGAGATGAAGTGATGGGAGGTTCGAGAAAACTGCATAATGAGGAGCTTCATAACTTGTAACTCTTCGCCAAGTATAATTAGAATGATCAAGTCAAGGAGGATGAGATGGCTAGGGCATGTAGCACGAATGGGAGAAGAGAAGTGCATATAGGATATTGGTGGGAATGCCAGAAGGAAAGAGACCATTAGGAAGACCAACACGTGGGCGGGTGAACAATATTAAAATGGATCTTCGGACGGGGTGGTATGAAGTAGGTTGATCTTAAGAGGTATTCAGTCCCTGTGCACGGAAAACAGATCACACATATGAACGCCGAGATCAAAAATTCTAACCTGTAAGATTTGAAGTTTTCACGGCGGTGACTATGAAGAGTGACGTCTTCTGAGATGTGGCGCCATGTATAACTTGTGTGAACTGAAGTTTCGGAGGAACGTACCGCCTCCATCTTCAGGGTAGAGAAACCCGCGAGCGAGGAATCAAAGTGAGTAGGTGGCTGCAGCCATGCAAGATCTACATGGCGCCACATCCCAGAAGGCAGCACTCTTCAAGATTATAACCTACTTGCCATTCACCTTCATCTTAACATCTCACTCGATTCAATACGTGTTTTAACATATACAGGTACGATTCGAACATCGTTTAGAACCCACGACATCGATATCCGCTCAAAGCTGTGAAATCGCAGGCCACAGAGTTATCAATCTTTATTAAATATACACTATTTTTCACATCTCATAATTGTCTTACGTTATAGACCAAGGGTCTCAAAACTACGGCCCGCGAAAGAATTGTGCAGAAATGCGCCAACTGAACTAATTTTCCAATGAGTACTGGTAAAAAAAAATACTTGTTCATAGATTTCAAAGTCATTAATTAAAACTGTGTTTAAAATATACTGATATTCCATATTATGTTAATATTAATATTATTCACAATTTNAGAAAGCAGTCTTCTGGGATTTGGCACCGTGTATCTGTGGTGTTAGCCGACGTTTCGGAGGAACGTATCGCCTCCATCTTCAGTGTAGAAGAAAAAATATATAAGAAATCTGCAAGCAAAGAGACCGTGAGAACCGGTAAAAGCACACAGTCTGCTTTTACCGGTTCTCACGGTCTCTTTGCTTGCAGATTTCTTATATATTTTTTCTTCTACACTGAAGATGGAGGCGATACGTTCCTCCGAAACGTCGGCTAACACCACAGATACACGGTGCCAAATCCCAGAAGACTGCTTTCTGTTTTATTATAATTTGTGATGAAAATATGAGCATTTGCTGCTACTGTCTGTTGTCATTAATACACGATAATTTATTCTGAAGTACTTTGTAGTTAGTTTATGAAATTCTGTGCTTTCAATAAATACCCAGAGTTATTAATTTCTCATTTTATCCGGCCCGTTGAAAGTGCTGAATTACCTAATGGGGCCCCGCGTTTCGAAAAGTCTGGAGACCCCTGTTATAGACGAAACACACAAATTGAATAGCAAATCTGGAAGTTAAAATCGCTTATCTCGGAAGGAGGTTAAGACGCAGAGAAAAAAAAACTATAAGACCCAGACTATACGTGACTTGAATAACATGTTGTAAGCACTGCATGCAACATTTGAAGGATGACAAGCAACATTTCGTCTCTCAGATAATACGAGAAACCATATCTACAGTTCGTTAATCTAACAGTTTTCTCCTTGGTACTACAAACACAAGCGGCTCCAACAGCTATCTTCCGAAGCAGTAACTTATCTTGCAAGCACGATATCATATAGGAAGGCAAATGCCACAGTTTAGAACGAATGAAATATGGAATGCTATTTCCAGGTTGGCAGACCTGTACAACTCCCTCATCTTTGAAACTTGGCCAAATACACAATAACCTCTCCTATCAACTACAACTGGCCGAACTTATTCCCAGCTGGTGATGTCAGGGCCTTGCTAATCCTGGGTTGGGCTCTTTCATCGTTGGCGATGATTCAACTGCAGGTTCGTCACAAATCATTCAAGCAACGTAAACCAATTAACAGCCACTTTCTCTAAGCAGTAGGGCTATAACATACTTTCCTATTAAAGGCAAAGTCGTCCCTGTAATTAACCCTTTAAAGCCCAGTGGTTACTGTATGTGCCACCTGCTTTAACATACTAGAACTCCACATTCTGCTACAGAGTGTATGTTTCGTATGGCTCTCACAATAAACAGCGACTGTTTCGTTAAACAGCACTAACCGGCACTAACGCGTTTTCTCCATAGCATGAACTGAATACTTATATATATATATATATATATATATATATATCACTTTGAAGAAATTCAGCCATTATCACTCTATGAAGACACATGGAGAAGTACAGATTCACCATTCCTGACCTCGTCACTAGGTTCATCTTCACGCCTCAGCCAATTTACCCACAAAGAGTCCCCCCGGTACCCACTGGGCTCGGAGGGCCCCAGAGCCGGTCTGGACGCTGCGGATAAGAAATTTCTTGCCCCTGAGAAGTATCGAAGTTATACCGAGTGAGCTATCCCGGCTCCATAATTTTTCCCATCGGGGAGGCATTCATGAATAAAGTTGGTCTGAAACAGCAGATACAACGTAGCCTACCAGTTTTGCCCACTGTTCTTATTGAGATCAGAGTTTGGCTTCTGATTTAATGTAAAAAAAAAATTAAAATTGTTGGATTTGCGGTTCTCACGGTGGTGCTTATGAGAAGTACGGCCCTCTTGAGTTGTAACGCCGTGTAGTTCCGAACATGCAAGACGTTGCGGGGTAACACCGCCTCCGTGTCGAAGAGTAAGCCAAGAGGCAAGCTGAGGGGTTCAGCTTGCTGCAAACGTTTGAAAATATAGCACTTACATTGCGAATGCCTGAAACCAAGGTTACAGGGAAGTGCTTGCACCTCGAAAGCGTAACGTTACCACTTCAAGATATTATACAGCCTAACGAGGAATCTGATGTTTCATACAGTTCATCTAGAACTATTACGGTAACTAACTTCAAGTGGTTAGGGTGGGATGGGCTGGATACAAGGAATGCATACAGAACTTCGATGAGACCCAATTACGAAGTCTGACTGCTGGCTGGGCTGGACGTGAAGTCTCGAACAATACAGTGTTCTTCGTAAGTCCGTGAAACATTTTAAAAATTCACAACAAATAAACTATGCACCGGATCATGTTAATTCTTACGCCGATAGAGAATGAATCTCTCCAAGTTTTTTAAATCCTCCATTGTCTACTAATCTTCGCAACCGTTTCAACGCTGCTGTGGGGCTCTATTCAACCGTGATATGCTGACACGCGCGTGGGACGAAACGGATTATCATAGACGTCTGCCGTATCAGCAAAGGTGGAGACATTGAGCAGCTGTGAACTATGTAGAAAAAACTTGGCGACTTTATCTCTATTTCAGTGTAATAAAATTTGGTATCCGTTGCGTAGTTTATTTATTGTAAATTTTCAAAATATTTCACGGACTTATGAATAATCCTGTATATGTCAGCTACACGGAAAATGGTGCGCACAGTAACAGAAAGCTCCTCATTAATGCTGCACTATAATCGCATTTCTGCTAACAAGGTTGGACTATTTACAATGGATATCATTGTCTGTCGCGTTAGCGTAGTTTGTTGCGGCACTACGCTACAAGCGGGAAGGTCGCGGATTCGATTCCCGATGAGGTACTTGAATTTTTTGTTTTTGCGTAATCCTTCCAGCCGCACTATGGATCCCGGGTGTCGACTCAACCTCTAACAGACGCGAGAACCAGGAATCTTCCTGGGGTGGGGGTGGGGTTAGCGCGTAAAGCTGACCTCACCGACCGACTGTCTAGAAAACGTTTGAGCCTCGACGTCTCACAGCCCCATGTGCCTCCACGGCCTGTTACAGAATATCTTCACCTTTTATGCACATAATTATAAACTTGAGAGAGCAGGAAGCCTTGCTAAGGCCTGGTAAGATGACCAATGGCACGGTAAATGCAAAATGCAGAGAATCATTGCCTTATAGATCGACCAATAAGACCCAGAAGAAAATGACCATCTTCTTTTGGGCCACAGGCTCTGAGGAACTCGGTGATGACGTAACTGGTTCAGGATCGTGTCCATGGCTGACTTTGGTATTTGCGATACCACGGTTTTGGTTTCGTCGGTTATGCATTAGCCGTTATATCATGGATAATTTCGCAAAGAGAAAACCCCGGCAAACCCTTCGAACACCGCAGGCTGCCAGTGTTGCTACACAAGACGACTTCAAGCCACGTTAAATTCCAAAATGGATGCTGCTCATGTACGACTGTGGCATCAGGCCGGCTGCATTTCACACTTTACGCTCTGGTGCGTGTACGTTCTATGTCAGTCGCTAGGAAATACTATGGTCATCCCGTAACGTTCCCATTACAACATGCAAATGTGACAGGCCTGGCTCAACACGCGAATTAAAACTGCATTCGTCTGCAGGAATTAAACCTATGTAAACCCGTAGAGCTCTAGCACACAGTAAAAACCTGGGTCATTTGCATGATATTGACTCGCCAATGCCTATTCATTTGCAAATCTTTTCACAAACCAATCAGACCGTACTTATCTGGTCAGCTGTATATGAAACGCCATTTTAAGATTAAGTGTCCCTTACGAATGTGATGTGAAATCCAGGTTTACATAAGGCATACGAAATATAAATTTACTTTTTACATTTGATACGACCGCCTCTGTGGTCTAGAGCTCCTGGCTACAGAACCAGAGGACCCAGGTTCGATTCTCGGCGCTACAAGATTTTCTGAGAAGTAGTGGGTCTGGAACGGGATTCACTTAGCCTCGTGAGGATAACTGAGGAACTATTTCAAGGAAAATGCGGCTCCGGTCTAGAAAACCGAGATGCGCCGTTGCGCCGACCACGCGACACCATCTATCCATTACAGTTGGCACTAATTTCGTTGACAATCGGCGGTCGCTCGGTCGGTATACTTCGCTTGCGGACTACAGACCACGGAGTTTGTTTGCCAGACCAACTATATCTATTCTTCCACATTTACAATACTGTCCCAGCACGTGGGATTCAACCAGGGTACAACCCAATGAGGTTCGAGGATATGCACTTGTTAAATAATGGTTGTCGAGAAGATCCAAGGTGTCCAGAAAAACATCCGACTTTCACATGAAAACATGCAAACGGAGGAACTAGCAGTGATTTATTGCATTTTACACTTTACACACCAAACACGTGTTTTGTGCGGACAGTTTTGAAGGTATCGTCCGAGCATAACAATATGGGGTCCCCAGATCGTCACAAAAGTGCACGAACTTAACTCATGTCGGTGGAACACTTTCATCGGCGATTACAACAAGCCTACGAACAATGAACGGGATTTGCTGTACGGTCTAATCGCTCCCTCGCGCCACGTTCTTGGTATGCGTGTAGTCCTGCAGCCTAATCCGGGGGGATGAGAATAGGCGCGCGGGAGGGAGATGTGGGTATGATCAAAAAGGCAAAACATTGTGCGTGTGTGATTACAGCGTGAACATTTCATTACACCAACTATTTCCTCGGCATCAGAGAGTTTTATGAAACTGATACGTCAGAGCATACACGTTCTGCGTCCACGAAATTCTTTCAACATATCGTGGCATCTAGACCCGTTGCTAGGCAGCGGCCGCGAAAGCAGCAGCTATACAATCTGCTTTGCAAACAAGCATATCTTCACGGCAACAATTGGGAACAGTAACAGAGCTGTTTTCTCTGTGCGGTCCGTGCCGACATGTCATAAGCATGAGAGGTGTAGTAATGAGTCGTTAGAGAGGCCCTGTAATTTTTTATAATTAAGATGTAAATTGTAAATATAATTTACATTATGACAAAGGACTTGCTACTGCAGACAATGACTCTGACAAAAGACACGCCTGTCCTCTCGTTATAGATGTCGCCCCACAATATCAAGATCGTAACTGTCAAACAGCAATAAATATCAGGTCATCAGCCCCAGATGAGGCTCGACACCAAGGCTGACTGACTGACTGACCGACGATCAGTCACAATGTGCTTCTGACTCTGACAATGAGTTTCGAGCCAGTCGCCAGCCGGTAGGCACGTGAGCAAGAAAGCAGAGGGCATTATAGGAATCCGTCGTCGGGCGACGACTGGTGAAGAGAGCAAACTGAAGACTTCATGTGTGCTGTGGCTGCTGATTTGCGAAGCGTGTGAAAGCATAATCCTTATTTGTAGTCACGTTCTGTAATTGTTCAATAAATGTGATTGCCAATCCAAACCCCGTCTACAGTCACTCTAAAATCGTGATAATGTAATTCTATCAGATGGCTACTCAGCAATATGCTCCAAGCCTTAACGCGAATGGAACTTGGACAGTAACACTCGGATATCACAATCTGCCAAAGAACTCAGGATAAATACTGAAAATAACTCGATAGAACTTTATGTATGCATGTGACAGTGAACTTAACGGAAATCGGTTCCGTTGTCTGGGTTTTGTTACTTTCATGCGAGCTGACAGACGGACGTAAAGTAGGAACTTTTACCATTCCCGCTTTCGAAAAAACCCATAGGCGCATCACAATACAAAACTCAGGCTAAACAACACTTCGCAAATATAATACCTGAAAATTCCTAATAACGTCAAGTGTACAGCTATTTCGCATCTTTGCTCTCCACGTTCTACCTCACATTTTATAAATGACATCACCAACTAACGTGCGTCATGTCACGTGATCACAGCCGAGAGGCCAGGGGAAGAGTTGGCGAAATGAAGACACCCACGACATCCTAATAACGCAAGGTCACCGCGTCGTCAGTCATCTTTATAAAGTATTTACATTTTACACTTCCAGCACCAAATGCTCAGTTACCTCATAAACGGTCACAACAACTAATTCTGGATTGCCAGGAAAAAAGTACTGGAAGGGCCTGCGAACTGCAAATGAAAAGCATGTAATGTCACGACTGAGAGCTGATGATGAAAATGTAACAGCGGGCTGCTGACAATTACATGACGAGGAACTTCATAATTTGTATTCTTTGTCAAATATTAATATGAGATGAGCGTTGCGAAACACGTAAGAGATAAGATATGCAAAGCTTCTACTAGCCGTTTCCTGGCAACGGATTTAAACAGGAACAATAATAGCCTCACTGAATTACACACATAAAAGCCTTCTTTTCACAGCCTCCCGTAAAAAACTAAACACTCAACAAAGTTGGTCACCAGAACTGTCTTCTTTATAACACCTCTGACACGAAACGAGCAGAAAACACCGTTTACAACAGTAACTCTATTGCTGCGTGCGTAATCATTACCTAGAAACGGGTTGCATAACACCGTTTTTTATTCGCCTATCTCACTGTCATTGCATATCAGCGGCTGTACAGGCTACAATACTTTTGTACAAACCACTGTACTAACTACCCCAAAATGCACCCAAAAGTTGGGTCTGATTATCAGAACGTAATGTCATTTGAATGGGAGCACGCTGTAGCGTAGTTTGTTTTTATTGCTAGTGGGGTGGCACTAAGTTCCTTGTACTGCGGCCACTTCTGGCCTATTGTACCAGCCCCAGATGATAGGTGAGGGTGATTGTGGAGCAACTAGTGGAATGAAGATTGGCAGGGGATACCGAAGTACTCGGAGAAAATATGCCCCAGCGTCACTTTGTCCACCACAAATCCCACTTCACCATACCCGGGATCGAACCAGGGCCGCGGTGGTGGGAAGTCAGCAGCTAACCGCTTGAGCTATGGCGCGGCCTCCTGTAGCGTAGTTGGTTGACGCACAAGCCGCAAGGTCGAGGGTTCGGTTCCAAACGAGGCCACTGGGTTTCTCAAGTAACCTAGTCCTTCCAGCCGCACTATGGGCCTGGGGTCAATTCAGACTCAGCCTAACAGAAATACGTACCAGGAATCTTCTTCCTGTGGGAAAACGGCGGCCAGCGCATATGGCTGACATCACCGCCGACTGTCTACAAAATGTGGGACCCTCAGCGTTTCACAACACCATGGGCCTCCACGGCCTGTTACAGGGTTAGATTTACACTTTCATTTAATGTCATTTGTATTAATCATTCACTGTTGGGTTTGAAAAAACTAAGATTGAACAACCACGTACAGAAGGCACCCGTACAAAAAAAAATAAAAAAAAATAGTAATACATGGCAACAAAGACTAAACCCTCACAACAGAATATACTGTCATAACACAGCTGTATGCAATGTTACACATCGTGTTGTCATGACGACCCATGNGTGGAAACAAGTGTAGTGAACATGGGATGGGTCCCGGAGCCGGTCCGGGCGCTGTGCCATCAGTTGCGTAACACGTACAGCCACTATGAACCGTGTTTTTTAATACACGTTATTTGCATGTGAAATGCAGAAGGAAAATACATCTGTACCATCGCACCTGATCGTTCTTTACAGAGGAAAACAAAATAACACCGACGTGGTCACGTCCGTCCCATCGGCTAAACCGGTGGCCACAACTTTTCTTAGTTTCCACATGAGGGGAGGCACTTTCAATAGAAGCTGTTGGGAAATTCGGGCTTGCAGAGATATTAACATATTGTGGCATGCAGACCTGTTGCTGGGCAACAACCGCGCAATAAACAAATATACAACAGCCGTTACTGTGTAACGGCTTCGCAAACAAACATGTTCCCACGGCAACAATTAACCTACAACAGTGAGTGGCGGTGTTTTCTGTGCGGTTGTTGCCAAAATGTTATATCAGACTGTCGTTACTGTACTTAGGTACTGTTAAGTGTCCAATAAATCCAATTACCAATCCAGCCCCACGTCTATAGTCACTCGTATAATATATGAACTTATGTAAGTTCCAAAATGGACTTTTTGCACATAAACTCCTGACCAAATTTTATAAAAGAACTCCACGTAATATTAACAAACTGCAAAGAAGGTGGTTGGGACTAGTGCGCATGCCTACGATATCATGGAGTACACCCATTTCAGTCTCGTTTTTGCTAGACTGACGGACCAGAGAAGAAATAGAAGCTAAGGCTGTAAGAACACTGCAATTCCTCACAGCAAAGTTCACTAACACACTGACTTTTTTTATCAGTGCGCAGAATCATACGAGAAATCAGACGCCCTCACCCACACAACGCTGAAGTTCGCATAACGGCTGCTCCACCTAGCGAACTCACTGCAGTGGCACTCCTCACAACATCGGGCACTGTCCCCGTACTCTGCTGTCAGTCCGGCAGTTATTTGAACACAAATCACGCCGTTATTATATGTAACGTGGATTTGCATCTTAATCTCACATTGCGAACACAAACCACTATGGGCGTATTCCTTTCGTTACAGTATCCACGAATGAACCCACTCCCTATGGACACAAGAGTCCTTAAATAGCTGAGTCGCTCAGCAACTCTGGAAATTTCCCGCCTTTTGTAGAACCCGAAGGTTCACCGCCGTGTTCACATTAACATGTATCATCACTCCACGTGAAGCAGGCCTCTTGCCACCCTAACGTAACGTGTCCTCTGTCCACTGTGAATATACTGAATGCACAGTCGCGAACCATCGACAAGAAGCGATCTGCCTGCCTGGAGGTCGGTAATGGGGCTACACAAAGTTAACACAAACAGAATTGATATGATGTCCTCAGGGAATTAAATAAAAATAGGAGAAAATGTATAATGGTGTCACATCCATGTTTCACTTCTGAAATATAGTTAATTTAATTTTGGTCCGGGCTAGCCAACATAACCTCTACTTTATACGAGGCACAAATAAACTACAAGATAGGAAGACGCATAGCGGGGAAGGTTTATTTAAAGCACAATAACTGAAAGGTATTATGCTGTACAGCGAACACAACCGAAATAAGCGTTATTCCGTGCAGTTTGGTATGTATGGTGTGATTATGGATTTGTAACGGTAAAGCTGTCCGTGCTTAGCTGAACATTACGCACATAGAGGTATAGCTCTACCAGTCTTAACCTTGGTACTAAATGGAGATGAACTGTCAGCTTCACGACCATGCCGCGTTACCCCCAGAGCCTTGTCGCTATACCGACTGTACTTCCGCGGCTTGCAAATGCAGTAAATGCACAACACCAATGTGGGTATGATCATACTGTACAAATGGGTACACGCTTCTGCCTGCCAGCACCGGTGCGAAGCAAAAAATCTGATGTTCTATCCAGTTAGGATGCACCATGCAACATGTTACCCTCAAACTTGGACGCACTGTTCTCAGTGTCGACAGGATGATAAGGTTTTGTCACACAGTCACTCCTCCCATTTCCGTGTATTTGTCTTGTATCCTGGGCGGTGGACGGCACGTTGTAGCGAGGCGAGGGGACGAAGAGCGGTGCAATTGTTAACAAAACCGACATCAGAGCTGTATGCAGTGTTGTCGCAGAAGTTAAGACGTCTATAAAACTGTGGTACGAGTACTCCTAGGGGTACTAACGCGTCTTGTCAAGGTCGGACTCCTTAATATTAATAGAAGTCGAACCTTCAACACCTGACTCCATGGAGAAATACCGTTTTTCAGAAGTCGCCAGCTGTGCAGCTATTCAAGAATGAAAACATTTTATGGAACTCGAAGGTTCATTACCGTGTTCCCAAGAGCGCTCCACTGGTCCCTATCCTTAGTCAGATAAATTCAGTCCTTACCACCCTATCCTAAGGTAAAGTTGTCCCTGTGCTTAACTAATTAAGCATTACGCGGTGAAGGCGTATGGGGTTTACCCCCCCCCCCGAAAGAGCCCCCGGAACCCATTGTACAGGAGGTTGGGTGAACCCCAGAGCCGGTCTGGACGACGTGGAGAAAATTCTTGACCCTACCGGGACTAGAACGCTCACCCCTCGGTCGTCGAGCCAGTACACAGCCAGTCGCTGTACCGACTAAGCTATCCCGGCTCACACCCTTATCCTAAGACCCTTTTTAATATTATCTACCAACAAACATCTTCGACTTCCTAGTGGCTTCTTTCCTTCTAGCTTTCCCACCAAAATCCCGTGTGTACTCTTCTCAAACATTTGTGCTACATGCCCTGTCCATCTCAGCCACCTTGATCTCATCATTCTAATTATACTTGGCGAGGAATACACGTTATGAAGCTGCTCACTATACAAGTTTTTCCAACCTCCTGTCACCTCATCTCTCTTCAGTCCAAATAATTTCCTCGGCAACCTATTCTCAAACACCTTCAGCCTATGTTCCTTCTATCAGAGACTAATTTCACACCCACACAAAACCACAAGTAAAATTATACTTTTGGATATTGTAATTTTTACGTTTGTAGCTGTAGCAACAAAAACCATTCTATATGGAATTGGTGTAACAGTCGTTGAGAGTTTAACGGAAAGTCTAGTCTAATTTGTTACATAAGCTTTTGTATGGTAATCTTCCCTTGTATAACAGTCGTTGGGAATTCTACAGAACGCCTAATCTAATTTGTTATATAAGCTTTTATATCATAATCTTCCCTGCTTTATCCTATATTTCCTTCCAACTCTACGTTATCGAATGATGAGTGAAGGTCGACTTTTTTTATTGCTGGTGGGTGGGACTAAGTCCCTTGTACTGCGGCCACTTCTGGCCTATTGTACCAGCCCCAGATGATAGGTGAGGGTGATTGTGGAGCAATTGGTGGAATGAAGATTGGCAGGGGAAACCGAAGTCCCAGCGCCACTCTGTCCACCACATATCCCACTTGACAAGACCCGGGATCGAACCCGGGCCGCCGCGGTTGGAAGCCAGCGACTAACCACTTGAGCTATGGCGCGGCCCTTACAGCCATCTTCCAATACAAACACGCACAAAGGGTATATCTTAAAGAATTTCCTTTATCCTGCTTTACGCGCATCAAAATAACGTGACATGACAGCCGGAAGATCGGAATAGTGCTGCCAGAAAAGAGCCGCCGCCGTCGCTAGGGAACGGCCAATAAACGTTTCCGCGGCAACGAACACGTAACGACACAATAGAGAACTGTTGGAAACGGTGTTTTGTATGGCGTCCGCCCCAAGGCTATATACAGTGCGCCAAGATTTAGACAGGTCGCTGTCATAACTAGAGCTGTGTTTAGACTATCATACGTTTCCAACAACAGTTTATAGACCTCTGAAAAATCACAGCATTTAAGGCTAATGGAATTAGGAGGCAGGCTTAAGGGGTCGGAAAACAGGTGTTAAGACAAAAACAGACGCGGCATTGTAGAGGTGAGTTGCAAGGCTGAAAACAGACGTGGTCTTGTTCTCAGACACACCTGAAATCCCATGTGAAGTTTTACAATCCAAACTATGATATTTATCGGACGGACCGTGAAGACGGGCACACAGGCGGAACCGCCGCTGCACTTAAGGCATCCCTCACACTTGCATCAACTTACCTCCTCTCCTATCAGCATAAGCAACAGGGGTCTGCACTCAAATATTCCTTGCAGCTGTTTATGCATCTCCGCAAAGAATGGGTGACATATCACAGAGCTCTTAGGTTTTAGAAGTAAGTTCATCCTGGTAGGTGACCTGAATGGAAAGCATCTTGCTTGGAATAGAAAATTTCATACCCCTCAGGCTTCTAACTTCGAAATTTCAGCTCTCCCATTCCCTACGCATTACACACCTGATGAGAGAGGTGGTGATCTCAACAATGCACTACATCAGAACGTCCGACTATCACAGGTCATTTTCACTGACATCCTGGGCTCATATCACCTACCAATTACGTTCAGCATTACGAAACCCTGTTAGAATGAGGGAAGCTTTAGATCCAGTTGAAAACTGACAGACTTGGAGCTGCTTTAAAGCCTCGCCTCTGAATTCACACCTCAAAATATCGAAATTCAGTTTTCTAATGAAGCTGATAAAGCAGCACATGACTTTGCTGTCTCTACAGCTTCGTCATACAGGCGAATGACTATAAATCTACAATTTTATACCAGAAATACGATATACATGGCCTAGATCGTATATTGAAACATAAACGAAAGCTCAGAAAATTATGGCAAGAAAGCAGGGATCCAGCATGCAAAGAGGCAATAAACTGGGTCCCTCGAAATATCAGGAGAAGGGTCCGGACAAGGGCACTTGAAAGCTGGGAAACAAAATTGGTAAACTGCGAAGTCATGTCTCAAGCAATATCGCCTACTGCAAAGTCATGACATGACAATGAGGGGTCAGAATGAAACCCTAATTTAAAGTGACAAAAATTATATGGCAAGGATTCTATACAAGCTAATTAAAAGACGATGAGTAACTTATGGTATGCCATGACCGCCGTGCCTGGATTTCTTTTTTTTTTTTCTGTAAGACTGTGCATAACAACATTATGAGATACAAATATTACTGATACTGTTCACTGCTAAATTGTGTAACTTGGAAACAATGATCCCTTGGGTGCCAATCTGACAGATCGCATTATTCAGCACCCAGAATTTTCTTTCATAGGGCTGCCTACATAAAGTATGAAGGTATCTTGCAGCAAAATTACGGCCATCAGCTGAAGTCTCCCACAGAACAAACCAATATTCACTTAAACTGTGCTCTGTCTGTGCCCAAGTATAATCTACTTGTCCCCCCTTCCACTGTATTTGATTGTTCCCCAAACTGAAGTCTCCTACAGCAAGAAACTTCAAGATATCAATGTACCTTTCAATTAATCCTGTCACTATGATTACTATGTACCACAAAGGGGGGAACAGTGGGGGAGATCCAACAAACCCATTTTAAATTAACAGAAGGTAAAGAAAGCAGAATAAAGCACATCAAGTCAGATAGGAAAATTAGTGTACTTACCAAAACATCGTAACAGATCTCTCTCAATTCTTTTTCCACCTTTTCTCTGTATTCTTTGGCCATTTGTTGCTTTCTTTCTGAGCCTTCTGTCTTTTGCTCAATTGACGAGATAACTCTCCAGGAGGAACGTCGTGCACCAACAACGTTTTTGTATGCCACGGACAAAAGATTCCTCTCCTCATTGGAAAGTTCCACTCCTGTTTCTGTGACAGCTTTCATCGCAGCAGCCATGTCATCATAACGTTCTGCCTGCTCGGCGAGCTTCGCCCTCTGAACCAATTCTTCCTTGTCCACAGACATTTGTGTGAGGTGGGATTTGTGTTTGGTTTACTGCCAACAGACAGAGAGCATAAGAATTAATTCCTATATTACTTTTTTGGAAAATGTCAACCTGTAACTCTCTGGGCTAGGAAAATGCAAGGAATCTAACTGAGCAGACCACATTCTAATAGGCTCATCACCTTCTACACTGCTGTAGGAAGTCTGCCCAATGCACATGGAAACCAGTGTACTCACAGACGACCTGTGTAGCAGCAGAGTACAGCATGTGAATTTTTATTGAAATTTAACGAAAAAACAATATTAAAATCGCCATCATTTAAAAATACACTTCTAGCTATTCGGCTTCAATAACAAAATATACAGTGCCACGAGCATGAATTCATTACATTTACACATGAAATTACTGGACTGCAACAAACTGCAGTAGGCCCAACACACTTGTTACAGAAAAACATGTTCGAAGGAATACTGATTCCCAACATATTTACCAAAAAATAAGATGGAAAATTATATTTCAACCCAATGATTAATAATACTGCACTACAGACGAAAGCAGATATGCGTTCCCCGTTTCTTAACGCACCGGTAAACATACACATTTTTAAACACATTTATGGTAGATGAAAATTACAAATAATCTCTTCTTAAAGGGCTGCTATGAAAAAAAAACAGACAGCAACGTAATGGGTGCGGCTTCGTGGTTAATTGGAGCGTGATCACGTGAACAGCAGCGCACACCGACGATAAACGGTTTCACCACGTTGGTCAATTTCCTGGAAATTCATTCTCTAGCACTCGAACAACACGACTGGGCATTATCACGTACAGAAATAAAAATTATCGTGACGAACTGATACGAAAATATATATTGCACTTCGATTACTTCAAATCGCATCTGATTGGAAAAAAAAAAACTGCACAAGTATGGTCAACCTGTAATCATAGCAACTACGCACCCAAGTCTCTTGAGCTCCTCTGCAGGCAGAAGCGCGTATCAATCTTCTATCACAAAAATCAGCACTTCCTTAACACATTACAATAGCACCTCACTGAAAAAAACGAATGTGTCTCAAGCTTTAAAACATTCTACATTAGAAAAGCAAACAATTGTTCCCACTTCCGACGAAGTGACAAAGGTCAGTGTGTTGCAGTAATGCGCCAACAGGACACTACACTCCCGGGGAAGGAAAGTGAGAACCAACCGAGCTCCTACTTGCAGGGATCGATCGCCCACGAGGCGCACGGAGGACCCCTCCCATCAACAGCCAACACACGCACAACTAAAACCACTAGTACCAACCTTACAGCAAATGCCTCAACACGCTAACGCAAACTAGCAAGACTACAGGACTTAAAATTACTACTACAAGACAGACGTATTTCACGCATCCCGATAAATGATACTACATCTGGAGTTCTGGTTCTCACAACGGTAACTATGAAGAGTTACGTTCGACAGAACTCTTCACAATACACACTACTCAAGTCTGTGAAGCTTTTATGCCTTCGAGTCCAGCTACTCACTAAACTGTCGGCTGTGTCGAGAAATCGAGAGGTATGAAATGAACATTACTCTACTTTCAAGAGTAAAATTACAACAGAAAGGTACTATGGTCCGAGATGTGACACGACGTAGTCCGCGAGTTGTTCACATGAGTTTCAGTAGACAACCAGCAAGAATCCGGCGGCACGCAATGCGCCAACTCCTGCTTTAGCCATCCCACATGGCTGTTACTATTCAATCCCCCCTCCGCGGTGCCGAAGGGATAGCTCAGTCGGCATAGCGATTGGCTACGGTCCGGAAGGCCGGGCTCCAATTCCCGGTAGGTACAAGCGATTTTTCTCTATTCCGCGTCATCCAAACGGATTCTGGGGCATTCCAGCTTTCTGTCCATTGGGTTCCGCGAGCTCTTTCCCAGGGGGTAAAGCTGTTAGGACGTGAAGCTGACCACTCACCTCCATCTAGCGCTAAGATCAAGAATGGTGGAGCTATACCTCCATTCCCCTCTCGTGCTTCTTACCAGTTCCTAATGCGCAAAGGCATGTAGTTTGTCGAAACACAACGCAGTCATCTTCTCTGCATGTGTCCGCGAGCCAAGGTCCATTCACTTTCAGAGAGCCGATATCAATTTATTGCGGGTAAAGTGTAACACGCATTTCACTACACATTTAATGGAAACTGGAAAGCGTGAAGTCGAAACCACGGCTCTTGGTAACAATGCCTGTAAAAGCGTATATGTTACAACTTCAACCCGTCTGTAACTACAAACTCTATATACCAACCCTAATCCTGCCCTAACAATGAAGAAATAATTTAAAGACGCGATCCCATGAATAAAGTATGGAATACAAGAGAGTTCGGGTTCCCATAGGGGTGACTGTCATCTCGAATACCATGACGTGTAGTCTGGCAGATTGGCAATAACATATCTAGTGCGCCGGCGCACAGATCAGTAGATACATTAAGGCGTGTGTTAATTAAATTAACCTCAGTGGAAGGTGTATGACAGCCACAGAAAAATTAAAACACTAAGTACTTTCTTTGTACGCTTGCTTTTGATGCAATCCTTCCAGCCGCACTATGGCCCTGGGGTCGACTCTGCCTCTCACAGAAATGAGTACGAGGAATCCTTCTGGCGGTAAAGGGCGGCTGGCGCGTAAGGCTGACCTCATCGCCATCTGTGAGCCGACTTTCTAGAAAACGTGGGAGCCTCGACGTCTCACAACCCTATGGGCCTCCACGGCCTGTTACAGGGATAGCTTTACTTTTTCTTTAACCTTACAACTACGCTGTCAGTAAGCTGTGAACTTCTTTCAAGGTGCACCATTTTCCGATAGTGACGTATGTCGTTACGTCATCACCAGAAAGTTACAAAATTCTATTTTCAACATATTTTGGGTACAAAAATAGCCATACCAAGAGACCTCATTTAAACATAAACCTTTCCCCCCCTTAAGGCTGCCTACTCAAGGTAGGACGCACCCCAAAATGTGTTAAGACATGCAGTGCAACCGAACGTCGAACGATATAAATGACGGATGAAATAATTCGTTCTAAGGATATGCAAGGAATCGGTTGCGGCCAGGACTTGAGTACCGCACCGAAATTTGCATAGAGGGACTGGGAAAAACGAAAAAAAAAACCTCGGTCTGGGTTGGCGGCCTCAGGGCCCAGATTTGAACCCACGACCTCTAGCATATGAAGCAAGGGTGCTAACCACAGCACCGATATGATCGAAGTTAGCACTGCCCGCATTCTACTATTACAGTGAATTTAGATCTGGTCTGTTATCAAACGTCATATTAAACTCGCCGGTGTACGTTTATGTAAGTTGGCAGAAACGTACGGAGTTAATCGATATTGCTACTATGGCTCTGCTCAGCCACGGACTTTGGGGCACGCTATGCGTTTGTCGCTAAAGTTAAATGAGCGTTTCTGTCACATTTTGGTAATGTGTGGACTTATAACAATTGTAGCTGACTGTACTGTTGCGTACTACATTGTACTCGGGAAAATTACAGGCTGGGGTTCTAAAATTTTGTAATATCGAGATTCCCCGTTCCCTATAATATATTCGTCAATGCAGCTCCGTATCAGACCGTACAGTAACAGCAGGATCCTAAACAGCTTCACAATCTCTCTACACCTACAGTAAGCTATAAAACGTTCCTGTATAGTCACGAAAAGAGGTTCTGCACACTGTTGCAGGTCCCTATCAGACTGTACGGTAACAGCAGAGTATAAACAGCTTCAAACCCACTGTACATCTACAATAAACTGTAAAATAATCCTGTACCGTCATGAAAAGTGGAATTCTGCAAATTTTTGCTGGTCTCTATCAGGCTGCACGATAACAGCAAAAAGCTTTACAACCTATCTATACCTACAGTAATCTATAAAATGCTCCTCTACAGCCATGACACAAATTCGCGAAAAGTTTCGCCAGTTGCAGCTACATCTTTCGAAGGCACCTTTATTAAATTTTACTGCATTTTATGTACTTATTAACAACTCGGCAAACCCCACTTAGAATAGATGGCGTCTATCTGAGGGGTGGCAACTCACAAGATACAATTTGGTACATTCAGTCGCCGATGGGGGGATAATATCAAAGTGGATCATGACGAAACTGTGTTTGATGTTGTGGAGTGGGTTCAGCAGGCCCCGGCCATGTTCCAGTGACGGACTGTTCAAATACGGTAACATCAATAAAAAGGTGTAAAGTTGTCCCTGTAGTTAATTAAGCACTACGCCATGAAGGCGTATGGGGGAGTGAAAGTACAGATTCACATTTTTTTGACCTGGCACTAACTGGAGGTGAGTGGTTAGCTTCACGCCCCGGGTACCCATTGGATAGGAAGCTTGGTGGGCTCCACAGCCGGTCTGGACGACGTGGAGAAAATTCATCATACCGGGACTCGAACTCCGACCCCTCGGTCGTCCAGCTCACAGCTAGTCGCTATACCGACTTCGCTAAACCGGCTCCCCTGTAATTACTGTTCGGTTTCTACAAAATGTGGGGAATACAATGATCAGCTGAGCGACTAACAGATTCCTAAGACGGCCTCTGTACCATGCAGTTATTTGGTTACATGTGATTCCAATTATACACATTTGGCAAGAGATTACACAAGGTCTCGTCTGCATGTACACAAATGCGGGTTGAAAGTGGTAACCACAATCCTATGTTAACAGATGAGAATGCCGTCTCACCGACTGGTACACCTGGTAAATACGACAGACACAAGTGTTAACGAGTATATTCGGGTTATTTGCCTGATCAGCTAGCAGTGCTTAAGATACTTGGGGAAATATCGCCATTATTTCGCCATAAGTAACGTGCGATGTGCGTGTCATACGCAGTCACTAAAACAACGGCGTGGGGAGAAGCGTTCAGTAACACTTCGTTCTTGGAAAGGTATGCGAAGGCGTGTATATGAAAGAGCTACACTGAGAAGTCTCTCTTGTCTCAGTACGCCTAATTAATTAGCCAAGAGTGAAGAACTTTTTTCTTGCCTCAAACTGTCATCTGATTATCAAGCCGTTTCTACCTAACGAATCCAAGATAGCGCCAGCTATAAAAATTAACATCCCATGAGGATCGTGAACGTGAATCACGTACGGTGGTAAGATAAACGCGAGGGATATGGAACGAACCCGGTCGCGACCTGCGGCACTATCGCATTTGCCTGGAGATACTGAGAAAACACATGAAAAATATCGGTACATCTGGTGTTCGGTGCAGCAAGACGTGCATACACTGGTTTGTACTAGTCAAAGTCGAGATACACGTGTTTTCTCCTCCACTAGGAGCAATGTTTACGCACGCTGCATTGCAAACATCTCTCTTTTGCATACAGCCGGTATACTATATTTTGCGCCCACTGTGCCTCCCTAACATTCAAAACCAGCATTCTCTTACCGCTGCTGGTTGTGATGAACGTAAACGCGGCGGTCGCTCGGTCGGTATAGTTCGCTTGCGGACTAAATCCACGGAGTTACTTTTGTTTCGTGAAATTAACAGAAAATGATCTAACATCAGTTGGGAGTTTAAAGGAAGACTCGTTACCTGTCATACCCGCTTTCTTGCTACTAATCTCCCTTGCTTTCTCTCGTATTACTTCCAAATCCTATTCAATGTTGCGAGGAGACGAAGTGAACGACATTTAACGCCATCCCTCACACAAAACAGTCAATCGTAACCGCTCCAACTTATCTACCTAGATTACAGGCCATACACCAGCATCAAAACATTTTCAAATACAAAAAATACGATACAATGAAACTAAGCACTCGTTCGTGGCCTACATTAACTTACATTCATGCAAGGCGTAAAAGGCAGACAATTCGTTACTCTGTTGACCTCAAACTGCGTAATTTCATATTTTCTTCTCACCGTGACATCTCTCGCTATGCATACACGCACGGGCGCCCACAAAGGCGTGTCATTAACTATCCGCAGTTAATTTTTCATTAAATAATACAATTAAAATGAATATGTACAAAAGAATGAGTTTCCTATACAGTCCCCGTCCTCTTCACACGTAGTCGATAAGCTTGTGCATGCCATCATAAAAGAATGTCGGGACGGCTCGGTCGGCGGGCAAGAGGGCCGGGGTTCTATTCGAGGGGGGGGGGGAAAGATTTTTCCCTTCTCCACAGCGTCCGGCTCTGGGGCCCACCCAACTTTTCATACAATGGGTATCGAGGGCTCTATCTCCGCAGGTAAAGTTAACCAACCACACACCTCCATCTAGTGCCGAGGTCAAGAATGATGGAGCGATACTTTCACACCATGTCTTCATGGCATAAAGCTTAATTACGCATTCGGGCAACTCTGACTCTTTAACAAGCCATGAATGGAACATTTCTTTCATTTCTTGGTCACTGGAGAAATGCCAGCCTCTCTAAGCCTCTTTCAGTGGATCAAACAGGTGGCAGCAGCCACATCAGGACTATACGGTGGACGCCTCAACATCTCGAAGTTCTGTTGGCAGAGGCTTTCATTGGCGCGGGGGGACATTATCGTGCAATATCGCGAAATCTTTCGACAAGTCCTCGACGTTTGGGTCCGGTAGCTGGTTTCGACGAGTCTCGCAGAATTTCCCCTATAACCGACATATCTGCTTGTGCCCATGCCTTGGCAGTGTTCAAAAATCGGCCCTTGTGCATCCCCCAAAAAGTTTCACATTCCCCGCCGATGGTTGAGGTTTTAACTCCTTTCTGACGGACGATGTAGGACGTTTCCATTCCATACTTTGTCGTTTGCTTTCTGGAGCGTAATGGTGGACCCACATCTCGTTCCCATAACAATGCGTCTCAAGGAAATATCACCTCCTTTACGACAGCCGTTCAATAGGTCTTGGCAGATTGTCAAACGGTTGTGTTTGTGCGCTCCTGTGAATTGTTTTGGAACCCAAGTCGGTCCTGGATGATTCCACGAGCAGAACCAGGAATGTTGCACCCGTCCGCCATCCTGAATCATGTCACGGATTCGTTCCGTTTTCCTGGAAGCTGCTGTGGACAAAAGTCCTGATTGTTCGCCAACCATCACTGACGCCTGTGAGGCCGCTTTCGAACATAGATCTTCATTCGTCCACACTTCGTTACGGTAAAGCACCGTTTCCATATCGTGCTGAAAGGTCCGATGGATTTCTGCCCCTGGTACACCTTCCACCCACAATACTCGTATCACAGCACGCCGCTCTTCTTCCGTACGTATGGAACGCGGGGCGGCCATGATAAATCTGGTATATTACAAGTCGCCAGTCAAGATTCGAAAGCTTATCACTATCATGTAGAGTGTTCGTGTTTCTACCTGCGCGCAAAATAAACGTTGCAGCCAACACAACAAGCTTTAAAACAAATCAATGCGGAAACTTTCTGACTCTCACGTGTATGTACTCCTATGTATGTATGTACACGATTATAAATGTCGCCGTTTCGAGTGCGATACAAGACAGTAACCCAATAACAAACTCCGTGGTTTTAGTCCGCAAGCGAACTATACCGACTGAGAGGCCGCCGCTTGTCGGCGAAGTTAGTGCCAACTTTAGGGGATAGAGGGCGTCGCGTGGCCGGCGTAACGAATCCCCACGGCCGTTCGTTTTCTAGACCGCAGCCGCTACTTCCTTGAAATAGCTCCTCCATTATCCTCACGAGGCTGAGCGGATCCCACCCATTACTTCTCTGAAAATCTGGTAGCGCCGGGAATCGAACCCGGACCTCTGGATCTGTAGCCAGGAACTCTGACCACTAGACCACAGAGGCGGTCAGACAGCAATCCATTACAAATAACAATTCGGACCTTTCGAAAGAAATGTAACTTTCTTGGTGGAAGAGAGAAAAACATTCAACAGAATGTCTGAACCCAAGAGAGACAAAACAATTACATACCGGGAGGCTCAGTCAGAAGCGAAGAGCCGCTCACCTAGTCTAAATTCCAACACCTTTCACGGAGCCGAAGGTTCACTACTGTACTCGCAGAAGCCCACCACTGCGTCCCAACCTGAACCAGAAGAAACATCATACTCCTACGTCTATTTCTTTACGATCAAATCTAATATTATCTAGTGATCAATCTTTCAGACTTCCATCTCTTCCATGCGTGCTACACGCCCCGTCCACGTCACCTTGTTGGATTTTATCGTGCTGATAATATACATATATATGGCGAATACTACAAATTATGAAGCTCCTCACTGTGCACTTTATTTACAGGATACCGGGACTTCCTCTCTCTTAGGTCCAAACATTCTCCTCAGCACAGTTCTCAGTCACGTGAGAGGGTGACTATAGACGGGGCTTGAATTTGTAATCGGATTTATTGAACACTTACAGATCCGTGACTAAGAGTAATTATAACCGTTTCACTAATTCACACACTTTACAGATCACTATAGCACATACTTAAAGTCTTCTAAGCCTGCTGTGTCTTCAACAGTCTTGTCTGGTAACGGCTTCCAACGGTGGACGTTCCCCTTCCTCTGCGTTCCAGAACTGCCCAGGCCTCAGCTACAGCAACTCTTGACTGACAGAGTCAAGACTTACTTTACGACTTACTGTTTACCGTCCATCGCTTCGTCTTGGCGCCAAGCCCTTTGAGCCTCAAGATCAGAGAATTTTATTTTTCAACTGAACCCTACGGTCACATTTCTTGTGTAACATCCTCTCTGACAAAATAATTGGTTTGTCTCTTACGAATACGCTTTGCTTTTCGTCAAGCGTACGTATCGCACATATGGCATGTTGCTGAAAATTCTGACTTGTGCACTATATACATGTCCTATGTCAGTCCTGACTTTGTAATGGCAGATAATGCCTATCTTACGTATCTTATGCTACAAGGGTAACTCAGACACTTGACCAGCTCCTTTTAAGCCTCTTATACTTTATATGTCTGACTTCGCCTTGTCATATACTGCGAACATTTTCATTCTCATGATTTTGTATGACTTCTGCCTGTTGCCTGCACATTCGTCCTTCCAGCAATTCCTCTACTGTCGACAAAAAAAAAAATCCCCCACGGATCCTCATATACGCAACGAACACAGCAAGCACCGTGCAAACAGCAAGTGTGCATGCCGTCTGCTAATGAGCTAATTAATGTAATGGCGTAATCAAAATTGTCTCATTAATCATGTTGCTGAGGCCATTTCAATTACCGATTGAACATCGAATGAAAGGTTTACATATCCCACGACCGGCTGCCGCTACATTTTCCACATACGGTGCAAGGGATGAAAATTTTGATCTTACCAAAAACTGATATAATTAACATGCGGGATGTCCATTTTATCTTAACTACTTCTGAAAGGAATCCTTTTCCTGCATTGTAAGTTCCTATGGATTCGGCGTTTTGACTACGAAAAGTAAGGTGTTCTGAGTTGCAATGCGAAGTATTTCGGAGAGAGAATCGTATTGCACGAACCACGTCGATGAAAACCTCTCTAATGTATTATTTCCGAATAGTTACGTTTATTCAGAAATCAAATCCGACATTACCTGTGAACTTGGAGAGAGGTTTTCACATTTATAACAGTCAATCTTTACGAAATTTTCGACACAAGTCGTGGGAAAGTGAGTTTCAGAATCCCCTGCGCCGAAACCCCCCCCAAAAAATAGCCGAATAAAATCCTATGTATCATGATTCCTATCGGGGATCTGAAACTTCAGATGTGACGGAGGCTTTAGCTCGAGTTACACAACTCATTATACGGTAAACAGGACGCGATTTATATTCATTTACGCTTTAAAGAGCACATATTATTCAGAGCTCCAAATGCTGTGCAAATAATGAATCGGAAAAAAGAGGAAAGAAACGGTGGTGGGCTAACTGGCCCAGTCTAGAGGGAATGAATAAAATGATTAAAAAGAATCCAGAAAAGCAAGTCTCCGTGTCCAGATGTGAACACCTTGCCTTCCGAATACTATGGACTAGTAAAAGATTCGACCACGATGTTCGGTTACACGCGAAAGAAAATGATGCTGAAATATCACACAGAAAAGGGAGAATAAGAAGTATCAGGATGCTCCACCAGTTTTTAACCCACGAGATGTTTCACCCAGAGAGATTTTTCAAACAAGGAGCAAAGTTCTTATACTTAGGTATGGCATGCCGTATTCAGCCTCCATTTTATTTCTCATACACGTAGTGTACAGAAGAAACAGATAGTAAAACACATTATCCCACTCAAGGCATGGATGTATATGTTCGTTTATTCCGTTTGTGTTGTCCTGTGTGTAGGTAGCGGCCTTGCGACGGGCTGATCACTCGTCCAAGGAGTCCTACGACTGTATACAAAATATTACGAAACTGAAGATGCCATGGCCCAACAAAAGGCAGTAGACCCATTGAATGAATGAACAAAACTTTTTTTTTCAAACTCTGTTGGATATAAAAGTTTCCAGCCCGATTACGGGCGTGGTTCTTGGAATGCAGCATCTATAAATACATTTACAGGAGTTGGGTAAAATAACGGAAACACTACAGATACTGTACACATTCCTATCTTAATATAGTGTTGAACTACCTTCTGTTTCAATACAGCCGCAATTCTTCTTAGAATGTACTCGTATAAGTTTTGAACTGTCCCTGCCAGAATTTTATATCCTTCATCTTGAAGAACATCTTCCACTTGTTTTAGAGATGTTGGAAGTTGAAATCTGTTACAAAGCTGACCACGGTGGTTCAATAATGTCCAAACCTGGTGACTGTGCTGGCCAGGGAAGATGAAGTTCACTTTCACGCTCTTCAACCATGACTGAAGAGTTCCAGCTGTGAATAGTGGTGCTGTCGTCTTGGAAAACTGTATCGTTGTTTGGAAATAACGTANTTCCTCCCACTACTACAGATTGACTGGTGCCTGAGTTTGGTCTTTGTTGGTCCCTTTGCTAATTGAGGTCTCACACCAGACAGATTTATGGCTCCTTGCTGGTCAAGGTTCTTTAACATTCTCTACTTGTTGGAAAAAGGGTAGGTTTCGAGCTTTCGAAACCTGATTTCGAGCTTTTAAGAAAAATAACGGGAGAATATCGATGGATGACGTAAATGCGAGTACAGTTCTCTCTAAATTATAGTAAACTAACATTGACTGTCATACAAAACATTTAAACAAATGTGATACTCACTGAAAAAAAAAATCTTTAAAAATACATTGCCGCGGTTGAGCCGCAAAGCGGTTAAACAGCGCGCGGATAATCGAGAGTCTACTGTACCTCCCTTGCAGGAATTCGGTCATGAAGAGTATAATGGGGCCAACAGATTACCGTACAACGATGTGGCCGCTTTCAAAATCGGGCAAGACTCCCATTTTCCGATTTTCCACACGGAGTGTCATTCTACACAATCGTTAATGAACTTACTCGAGCACTACAGCGTGCAAACAAACGGAAGAGCATTCCATATTGCCAACTGAATTTCTTCCAATGCAGCAAATACAAACATAATATATTCCTCAATTTCTTGGTGTTTCCATTACTTCGTTCACCTCCTGTATATATGTTTACTCGTACGGATGTGAACTTCCCTAGCGCCTGAACGGATGGATGGATTTTATTCATATCTGGTATACAAGAGTTTAATCCCAGGTCAGTGCCCTGTGAATGTGAACATTCTAGCTCCGAAAACAGAGACCCCACAGAAAGGACCCTAAAGCATAAAAATGCAATTCTTTTGAAAATGGCCGGAACTTTATTAAATTTCAACAATCTGGAGGCGGCCTCCCCAATTTAAGGTGCACAGATGGAAGATCAGCACGATTATCATTTGCGCAATGCGGGAATGTCAATTTTCGCGAAAACAACCTAACATTGGTTAGATTTTTACACCTCTCTGGGCAACCGAGATGGGGCAGTTACAATGAAGAAAGAGGATCTCGGATTTTAAACTACGCAACAAAGTCTTAATTCAGTTAAAGCACGACAATGAAAAATATCGTTTAGGGATGTGACATTTACAGTACGACCAAGGATTTCTTTGTCACTGTTCGGAGTTTATGGTCTTCACCACGATAATGCATTCACATCTGCGTAGGCTCTGCTGGAAGACAAATAGAACATCCGAAACCGTATTGCGCCACATGAAGGACAACGGGAATGAGCACCACAGTGTTTTCTGGGAACTTCAGGATAGTCTTGCAAAGTGACTACGCAGGTCGTGATGGGAAAACGTGTAAGATTAAAGTTTGTTCCACCACATGAAGTTTGCTAAAATGTATCAACACTGAGGTGCACATTACAGGGGGCATACACAGGCTGCGGGTTACCAGACTATGGTGGCCGGTCCGCCATCGAGTTGCCACAGAGGACTGGACGGATAGAGGACCACCTTTCACATTCGGGAGCTTGTCTTTAGCATGGTGTCAATGCTGTTAGGCACGGGAAGTACATAAACGGTATCATTCAGTGGGCCCCATAAAGACACGTCAGGCGACCTTGGCGATCATGGGATTGGGCACTATTTCCTGTCCATTTTTCCAAGACGTTAATTAACGAAATCGCTCACGTCCAGGAGGAAATACGGGGGCGCGCCAAGTTGCTGAAACAGTATGACATCATCGAGCTCTTGGATATGAAGCTTTGCAACATGTCCTGGGTAAGTAATGACCGCGACATTCGCTTCTGCAAAAGGAATCAACGTATGCTAATGACCCCCTTTCACGGGTGCAAACTCTTTAACTACATACCTTGCGGCTTACGTTTCAGTGCACGTAGCGACCTATTCACGCGGAAACCACCTTCGTCAGAGAAAATGGCTCATCAAATGTTTCCAGTTTAAAACTGCAAACACAAGTCTGGAAGTCATGCTAGCTCTAAAATTTTCGGTGCCGCAAATGAGCGCGATCCGCCCTTCGCGCTCCATGAAGCCAAATTTTATTAGGGAAGGAAGCCGTTGTTCCACGTGAAAGAGAATTTCCCAACGAAACTGATGCCTCTCTACTTCGTTGATTGTCATAACTTGGTTTTGCACTTGGCGCATGGCACTTGGGAGGGGAGAGGTGAGTGCATGCATGCAACCGTACATCCGGTCAGACTGCACCTGATTAGTAAATAAGTAGTATAATTACTTATATTGACGGCAAATTGATTTTGTGTACATATACATGCTAGCGCACTGGCATTCCACTGCAACTCTGCTCTGTAGCAGTGATGCAGAAGTTGCATTCGCATATTTTATTGCCCGTTAACTACATCAACAAGTCTACTGTGTAATTCGCATTGAACGCTATTTACCACAGCGTGAGCTTCATTAGTATAGCAACCCAACCAATTTGTGTTCTGAGCAGTTGTACACGTCCTATTAAATCTACTCGTTGGGCTTGGGCACATTCCCAGATCATTTTAAACTTCACGAACACTGCTGCGACATGTCTGGCTTGTGGTAACGGAGCTGCACAATATGTCGCTGTCTGTATGCGTTGATATTTGTCGCGGCTGCGCAAAACAGAGAATCTATGGCGGAGTGGATCTGGTCTTTTAAAGTGCAAAGAATCGCTACTTCTATACATGTTTCGGCATTATAAGTCCATCCTCAGGTACATATTATATGCAAGTTGCTTCACTACACAAATTCACTACTGAACAAAACACCAATTAAAATTACGTTGAAATTTAAAATTACTTAAAATAGTTCGAAGTTTTTAAATTGACATGGGCAACAAACTCTTTAAGTGTTCTGTATGACTTGAACCTTCGGGGGTCCGGTTTCTTTTCGTGGGAGCGAACGGCTGTTCACACTGTACTGCCAAACATCTCATACATTTGGCTTGCAAATTATATCATTTTGGGGATCAATCAGAATAAACGTTTGGGACGCCAACCGCACTAAAGTTTAATTTTAAAACTAACCTGCATGGGTTCTTGGTACAGGTATGTACATGCGGATTGTGCTGATTATATAGCACCAAATGGTACGCTGACCGAGAAACTGGTAACGGTTTGCAATGCTTAATCAGGATACTACCTCGTCGTCTTATGAGGAAAACCACGAAAATTCTATCATGACAGCTCGGAAGAGGTTCGAACGCACTCAATATAAGTGTACAGCGATACTGTTACACTAACATGCTCGCTGAAACATGAATATTTTTATGAAGCATTCGCTGCCTATATTGCGCAATTGTACAAAACCAACAGAAAGAAAGCCGGAAATAACTGAACGTGTAATAATTAACTCCGTTCGGTGGCTGCTTCCTATACGTGCTATTGTGCATGCACTGGCACGTGGTAAAACATCCAAGCGGAACCCAGTACCAGAAGCATTTCTTAACGAAAAGAGTACGATTTTTCCTTCCAACTTCACACCACCGAGAGGCCACATAGCACCTCACCTAACTACGCAACAGCGGCATTATACCCTGAAACAACCCTCTGCCAGATCAACAGTGTTGAGTGAATTGATTTTGTTTTGCAAGTTTGCTGTCTTCTGGGACATAACGCCATGCAGTCGTGTAGGAGATCGCCGACATTTCCGAGAAACATTATGCCTTCATCTTCGGGATTGAAGAGTTCGCCGGGCACAAGGCCAGCAAAAAGCAGGCCGCACACCATTCCGTACGACAGTACGCTTCAAGTCTTCACTTGAGAACCTCAAATAAATAAATAATAATAATAATAATAATAATAATAATAATAGGGATAGCGCACAATGTGCAAGTTTAGTCTTTACAGAACTGAGTTAACGATGCGAGTCTTTTGGCATAGGCTAGCACATGGTATCATTCACACTTGTTTCCACACAATCTGCATACACATTCTTCTCCTATAACGGGGTGATTTTGCACACTGCATATCCTGTGAGAACCTCAAATAAAAATATTTCTTCTTCCAGTCTCGCCCTCTTCATGCCTCTTCTTTTCACTCTGAAGGTACGAGACAATGAAGTGTGGTTTCTATGGGCTACCTGCTTGCCTCCCCTTCAGGGTGGCCGTTTAGTGGTATCGCATATGGCTATGAGGTTGACAACTTCCAGGGGCACAGAACATGCGGACCAATGTGTCCACCTTGAGACTTCCGATCTTGATAAGGACCTTTATAAACACTCCGAACCGTAAGTGTCCGAACCATAACCATTCTGGCCAAAACCTTTCGTGCCGTCACGCACTGAACGTGACGATGCCACATCTCGTGCGCCTCTTGTTACTTTCTTCAAAAAATGTAATCAAAAGTGTGGGATTTCACCGGACTTGCGAAAGCACAGTTCCACGGAACGATTGGCGAGTAATGCTTAGTGCAACTTCAGCACAAACTATAAACATTACGAAGAATGCGCTGAATGCTGGCCTAGCTCTTTTTATTGAGAGCGACTCTTCGTGTCGATCAAGGGTGGAAAAAACAGCTGACGGTCAAGCGTGACTGAGTTAGGATTCGTCTGCTGTCCAATAAAGTCGGAACGTGCAAGTCGCGAGCTTCAAATGCACCAACCAAAAATGCGAAATACTAAGACTGCGATCCGGGCTGTAACATCCGTTTCATCCTGTGGGCGGATACCGACCTATCCGAACATACTACTTCCATCTTCAGAGTTTAAATATGTAAAAGCTATCTTTGTAATAGGCTGTGGAGGCCCATAGGGTTGAGACGTTCTAGGTTACCGCATTTTCTGGAAAAACGGCTCACAGATGGCGCTGAGGTCAGTCTTACGCACCGGCCGCCCTTTACCCTTAGGAAGATTCCTGGTACTCCTGTTAGAGGCTGGGTCGACCCCAGGACCATACTGCGGGTGAAAGCATAGGGTCAATTGAAAAAGCCAATGACCTCATCAAGAATCGAACCAGCGACCTTCCGAAGTGTAGCATAATGGCTCAACCAACTACGCTACCACGTGCCCCGAGCTGAAGCGTGTAGTTTCCGGAACAAGTTTGGATATTCAGGCAAAATATGCAAGGAAGGTAGTCATGACATCCAAGGAGAAGAGGCAGAGAACGAAGCCCAGTCATAGCCACTGGAAAACGGAATAGGGCGAGAGAATGAGAACGGCCCTTTCTAGGGCTCCAAAATTGTTTTCCGGAGAAAAAGCTGACATTTGTGAGTAAAGGCAACTTTCAATGCCACCGAAAACGAATTTGAAAATAAAAGGCCTTTCTCTGGGCTCCAGCGGATGGAAACTGAGAAAAGAGCCCTACTTTTCAATACTCTTCGCAAGAACTGCATTTTAAGGCGAATACGACCGTATTAAAAGAATACGGTTGCCTGAGGCCCACTACACTTTTAATCCACCTCTGGATTGATCTCAGACGGGAAAGGCACATCCACTTAATACGATCAAAATTCCAAAGGTGAATGGTATATCACGGAACTGTGTTCGTACAGAGGGGCCAGTGAACTTCGACATTCGATGTGTTTTACGATCCGGTCACTGTGCAGAACACTAGTGGATACCCAATCCGTCCGCAGCACAATGGCGGAGAAAAACTACCAGCAAGCGCTCGGGAATCGAATCCACTACGTCGTCTTCTTTCTTTGCTTTCCTTACTGAGCCCAAGTGTACGCCGTACCATTCCCGTATTTATACTCTCGAAGCAATTTACGGATTTCCATTAAATTTCGTGTGAGCAGCACCATGCTACAGATTGTACTCTGCATCCCTGTCACTAATAACAGGCGGGGATGTGCAATCAATATACTAACTAGGCTAAACAGATGGATTCGGGGGTTCGATTCCCGGGAGGGGCAGAGATTTTACTCTTCGCCACCGCGTCCAGGCGGCCTTGGGGACCCACCACGTCTCCTAGCCTGGGTACCGGCCGCTCCATCCGCGGAGACAAAGCGGCCACTGTGAGACGTTATCCATTCACACCTACCTAGTGTCAGTGCCGGTCGGTCGGGTAAATTGCTGCTGGCCTTCGCCAGCACAGCCATCCTTCGACCCAGGAATGCGTGGGGATATTTACACTTTAACTCCTTCAAACATCTACATGGTGACATAACGAAGTGCTGTGACGTTACGGTTTCACTATCAATAATAAAAACTCCACTACACTACTAATAGCGTATGGTTCACAAATGTTCGGACAAATCCACGTTTTGTTAGTGTAACTGTTGCAGAGCTATACACATTCAAATTTCGGCCTCGTGGTAATAGCTAACAGAATACTGGAGCTAGGCAGGCGACTATCTTTATTTACGGAGACAGATCACACACACACACACACATATGTATATATACAACACCTACATATTCTGCAAGAATTAATTAAGACCAAGGCAATACTGCAAAACTTACGGTACATCCAATAAATTTATCCAAGACAAAACATACGATGGCAAGAATTTTGCACAAAAATTAATCGCTCATTAGAATAATTACAGTAAAACCTGCCTTAAACGGACCCTTTATTAAACGGAAATATTTTCAGGTCCCTTGACTTTGGGGCTGAAAAAGATGTTAAATAACCTGGATTAAACGGAAACTGTCTAACGCGGACAACGGAAATCAAAATAAGCCTTTATACGGAAAATTTCCAGTCTTCCGGAATGCATCGTTTAGAATAATTTTAGGCATACTATACATTCTACAGAATTTTGTTTTCCCTAACTCTTTAAAATAAGCTTCTAACGGTACTGCACTACCTGCACTGAGATTCAGCAGAATTGTTTTCCCCTTCTGGAAATTGTATTCAGTAAGGACTCTAGGGACGGTCATGGTAGCCGAGCGGTCTAAGACATGCACTGTCTTCGCTCGCTCGGAAGCCGGGATCGTGAGTTCGAATCTCACTCAGGGCATGGATGTTTGTGTGAGGTTTTCTGTGTTTGTCTACAGGTAGAGGCCTTGCGACGAGTTGATCACTCGCCCAAGGAGTCCTACCGTATGTGTAAGATCTAGAAAAACCGAAGTCAACGGCGTTCATGGAGATAGGCCTAGGCCCACTGGGGCTGTAGTGCCAAGGGGGGGGGAGATAGGTCTACAGTTTTACTTCAGTCTAGCAGCTGCCATCATGGCTACAAAGACGAGAGTTGTGCTTGATCTTAACACAAGATTAAAAGAGATTCATGTGAGTGAGCGAGATAAAATTGTCTGTTAAGCAGATCACGAAGATGTTTAACGTCGGTAAAACTCAAGTGTATGAGAGTCCAAAGAAGAAAACGGAAATTTTGAAGCGGTGGGAAATTTGTGCTAATGGAAAAATAAAAAGAGAACTTAAGAAAACTGCAAACGAAGACGTTAATGAAATAGTGTGGGAGTGGTCTGTCAGTGTGAGGGTGAAAAATCACCCGTCGTCGGGTCCTATGGTACAGGAATATTCTAAAAAAGTCGCTGAAAAACTGGGGAAGACTGAATTCAAAGCATCTAACGGATGGTTGGAGAGTTTTCGCAAAAGACATCAGATAGTTTTTAATGAACTTTGTGGTGAATCAAGTGATGTAAATAGTGAGACCATTGAGGAATGGGAAGCTAAACTGCCATCCATAATCGAGGGATATGAACTTGAAAGCATAGCGAACGGTAATGAGACTGGACTGTTCTTCCTAGCGCTTCCGAATAAATCGCTATGTCTGAGAGCTGAAAAATGTTTGGGAGGAAAACTGTGCAAAGAAAGATTGACTTTTTCTATGTGGTTTTATGTCAGGTGAAATGGATAAAACCTTAGTGATTGGCAAGGCAGCAAAGCCACGATGCTTCCGAAACATGGACATACAGAAACTTCCCGATGAGTGGAGATCCAACAAAAAGGCATGGATAACGTCACAGATCATGGAGGAATGGCTAACGGCCTTCAATGGTTCATAGAATGAAAATGCAAAACCGGCATGTTTTGTTGTTCTTGGATAACGCAACATGCCGCCCCCATATCGAACTTTCCAACGTGCGACTTGCTTGGTTCCCTCCAAACACCACTAGTGTTCCTCAACCAATGGATCAGGGCATCATTCGGAATGTTAAGGTTCACTATCATAAATTATTAATGCGATCTTTGCTCGTCAATTTAGATTCTACATCATCCGCCTCTGAACTTGCAAGAACTGTCTCGGTTCTAGATGCGGTTATTTGGATAAGTCAAGCAGTAAACAAGTTGTTACCAGAAACTGTGACAAAGTGTTTCGAAAAAGCAGGATTTTCTACGGTAGAAGTTACTCCTAGTGTAGAAAATGAGAACGACCAGAAGGACTTACAACATTGCATGAATGAAGCTGCTTTCGGTAACTGCAATGCTGAGGGCTACATCAACATAGACAAAGATGTGCAAACAGAACCAGACACAATGGATATCGATGTATTAGTTGAGAATTTTCGAGAAAATTTAAAAGGAAGAGAGGAGGAGGAGGAAGAGGAATTTTCTAATAGTTTTTCACATTTTCCTTTGATTTATGCGAAGCCTTTTTAGCGGCAGATATTCCGATGTGGAAACTAACCAATCCTACTCTGAGAAACTTCATAGAGAAGTATACACAGTGCAAAGTGCCGGATGAATCTACTGTGCGCAAAAATTACGTGAAGCAGTGTTACGATCTTACAACTGAAAGCATTAGCGATAAGATTCAAGATAATTTTGTGTGGGTTATCAATCGACGAAACACAAGATTGTGAATGACGGTTTATTGCAAATTGTATAGTTGGATCCCTTAATAAAAATGAACAATCTACCCCATATCTTCTTGCGGTAGAGCAATTTCTGAATTTTTTATCAATTCCATGAATTTACTATGGCCGAATGGCATTCAGTGTGAGCTCTTCGTGACTGATGCAGGAAGTTATATGATGAAAGCCGGTACCGCTCTAAAGTTATATTTCCAAATACGACACATTTGACTTGCCTTGCCCATGGGTTGCACCGTGTTGCAGAAACAATTCGTGCAAATCTTCCGCTTGTTGACAAGTTGGTGTAAGCGCCATACAGAAAAGAAGCCTTTAAGCAGTAGCACAGAGCGTTCCACTTCCGCCAGAACCAATTTTAACGCGCTGGGGCACATGGCTGTGTGCAGCGAGTTATTATACCGAACATTTAGAAACAGTTAGGAATGTCGTGAATACATTTGATCCCAAAAGTGCAGCACAAATTCAAATTGCCCACGATGTACTAAAAACGCAGAACTAGAAACTAATCTTTCCTATATATCTGCTCACTTCTCTCATCTTCCATCCGCCATTTCCTCACTGGAGCCAAGCAATAGCAATACTACTTTGTATCAGTCGTTAAGTGTTCAAAACCACTGTTTCCAAATTGAATTCGGTTCCTGGAAGAGTTGGTGAATTAGCATAGGAAAAAGTATACAGCATTCTTTCAAAAGATCCAGGCTATGAACAAATTTGTGAAACTGAAGAAAATTTAGCCGGTAAACGTACTGAACTGCCAAGTAAAAAATCACTAACAGTGGAGCAAATAGCGGCTTTTGTACATGCGCCCCCTAAGTTCCTGTGAGGTGGAAAGTTTTTCCCGCTATAAGGACATCTTACGAGACAACAGGAGCCGACTAACTGCAGAAAACGTAAAACATTTAGTAATTGTGAACTGCAACAGAAGAGAAGTTGGAAGTTCGCAGAGCTAAATGTGAGTACCACTGGGTTTTTTTTTAAATTTGTAATGAAATATGTTGGCTTTGTTGCATGATTTGTATTTAAGTATAGCTCTTTATTGCAAGCGAATCATTCAGTGATTACATAAAATGAACTTAAATATTGATTTGTTGGTCTTAAAACAATGTAAAATAAATTTTAATATTTGGTATAAATTTTTATGTGCATATTTCGGAAGTTTTTCATGCATACATATTTAATGGATTATTAGGGCATAAAAATCCGGTCCCTAGTCATGAGTCATGACAGTGTATTCACACTGACTCCATGTTCGGGGCGAGGCAGTTTCCTTAGAAACGCTGATATCCACTTACCAGATCATACGGTGTCTTTACTTTCGCTGCTCATTTACGGGAGCTTTTCAGTAGCGAGACTATACCGCGTCGGCTGCCACAACAGATGAATGAAGAATTTCGAAGGGCTTGATCTAGGAACAATCCCGGCATTTGCAAAGTGGGACCGAGGAAAATCATGAAAGAAATCAGTATAGCCCATGTGTCAGTGGAGATTTAAGTCAAATACAAGCCTTGGGCGTTACTGCTACCGTTACAAGGTGTCATAACACAGAAAACCATGACATGAACAACATAAATCTCGATTTCCTAATAGAATCCGCCTTGTCAGATTGTTCTAATACTCATACAATTCAGGCAAAAAACGATTTCAATTAAACTTGGTATTAGTAGTTGGTAACGTTAAATCAGATTACATTTTGCCACTTTAGCAACATTTCTCTCAGAGACAGGGATAAAAAACATATATATTTATGAACTGTCCAAAACATACCTGACGGTTCGCCATCAAATTCTGACGTACGTACGTGTCGTTACGTCATCGCTGGAAAGCTACTAGATCCCAATTTCAACGATCGATTAACACAAAAATCGCAAGAGCAATATTCTATTAAATACACGTGGCTTTTCTTCCATAAGGACGTCTACTCATGGTATGACGTACTAAGATATTTTAAAAAGTCAATAAATAGACCCCTTATATTACAACATATTCCAAAGAATATTAGGACGATAAACGATTTTCAGAAGCATGTTTGCCCTTGCACCCCCAAACCATTTAATTTCGAATACTGTTTTTTTTTCTGAACATCCACGTAATGATAATTTGCCCGCTCACTGATGCAACACAAATTTTAAAAGTGACCCTCTTCGATTCCACACGCTTTTTAGATGTCAGTACCAAGCTATCTATAAAAAGACACACATAGTGAGGAGACAACGAAGAAAACAGATTGGGGTGCGTGGATTTTTCTACAGACATCTGCAGTGGGATGGTCCATCTCTGGCTTCGGGAAAGGGATGCTTGGGGCGTTATGCGGAGTATGGGAAAGAGCTTGTCGGGGCTGAAGGTGCTAAGGAAGGGGTAGGGTGGTGCCCATGGCATGATACTACGCACACTCAAAATCGGTATCCATCGATTGCAATCTCCACGCTCCCCCTTCCCATACAGCCACTCAAACGGACATGCGCACTGTTAACATTTTGTTGACAAAAATAATACACGCTCTGCTACGTACACCGGGACAGCAGACCAACCCTGTAAATTTTACTACGTTAGTAACAGATCAATGAGCTTACGGAACACGGGTCACGGGAATACACAACTCAAATGGCATACTGTATAAAACGAGCAAGCTGTATCCCTTGCAAAAGCCTTCGTTCCCTTTGTTGCGCAAAAATAATCTGAAACAATTCCATTAGGATAAAAACACTAATATCCCATTTTTCCATAAACTAATAAGGACGTAGCGGCTACGTATTCGACAGGAGCTCAGGACGCCTCTGTTCGTACTAGGATTTCAGAACAGATGTATCTCGCTCAACTTGTGACGGTACTGTAGCATGGATAAACATGAAAAACTCCGTGGCTTTTAGTCCGCATGCGAACTATACCGACCGAGAGACCGCCACTTGTCGGCGAAGTTAGTGCCAACTTTTGCGGATGGAGGGTGTCACGTGGTCAGCGCAACGGATTCTCAAGGCCGTTAATCTCGGTTTTCTAGATCGGAGCCGCTACTTTTCCATTCAAGTAGCTCCTCAATTATCCTCATGGGGCTGAGTGGACCCGTTCCAGACAAACTACTTCTCAGGAAATCTGGCAGCGCTGGTAACCGAACCCGGGACCTCTGGATCTGTAGCCAGGAACTCTGACCACTAGACGACAGAGGTGGCCTCTTTCAAAAACCTCTGAAACATCGAAGAACCACATATAGCGTAAAAATGTTGGTTCTTCAGTTTATGGAACACACATCTTCCTAGTTCGGCTTCAGCTTATACAAGCTGTATACAACTATATTTTACGTACGAACGTAATTCAAACCAAGTATAACGCGGGGATGTGGCAGGGCATGAATTCCGTATGTAGGTAAATCACAGATGTTGGTGATGGATCTACGGGCACTTTCACACCTGTCGACAAAGTCTGTTCTACCTCAGCAAAAAAACTGTGTATGCCCAGACATCAGCAAAAAATTAAACACATAAAGCCCAGAAATTAAACTCCAAGACCTGTCCAACAAAAAAAAATCCACAAAAAAGACAAATTCCTTTTAGAAACAAAAGGTATTCTTTATCAGCCAATTTGTGAAAAAGAGACTGTGTAAAAGTTTAAATGAAGGTCTCACACTAGAACGACCTGTACATACTGTCCAGTTTAAACAGAACAGATACAAGTCCCTTGTATACGTGGCAATGAATATTTGGGTTGCACAAAAGGCTGGAATTGTTTTGATTACGAGTGTAACGATTAGCTTCTCAAAAGCTACTCTGCTCCATGGACTTGTTCAGTCATTGTAACAAACATGATATGTATACAGTTGCCGTCTTATAGTGCACTCGATTTCACCTGTTACTTCACGACATGTTTTGGCAACATAGTGCCATCATCAGGTGCCCTAATTACGCTAATCTACTTCATTGCTTGCCTTTATAAAATTATTTAAAATGTATTTAAAGAGTGCGTATATGTCAACTATAATAAATTTACACACACTAAAACTTGTTAAGATTATTCATCTTATGTGTCATAATTAAAACTTGTGTGTGGTTCTTCCACTATGGGGGTCGTTTTTCTTATATTCTGTGTAAACCGTGTCTTGTGATGTGTATTCCCTTCTTAGCTGCGAGTGTAATTATGACACATAAGATGAATAATCTTAACAAGTTTTAGTGTGTGTAAATTTATTATAGTTGACATATACGCACTTTTTAAATGATTTTATAAAGGCAAGCAATGAAATAGATTAGCGTAATTAGGGCACCTGATGATGGCACTATGTTGCCGAAACATGTCGTGAAGTAACAGGTGAAATTGAGTGCACTACAAGACGGCAACTGTATACATATCATGGATGAAAATCAGTGCAACAGGACGCTAAAACACAACATTGTAACAAATATAAATATGAATGTGAAGTGGTTAGTTTTAAACAAATTACAATACACAGTCAAAGTTTGAAGCATTATAATAACACAATATTGTAACATCAATGAATCCCATAGATTTATATTTTCAGTCACTAAAAAAAAAGTGGCTCCACAACTTTGTGGCACTCTGTCACTGCATGAACAGTAACACTTTAAAAGTGGTAATTAGAAAAGTACATATGTGATTTTTGGTAACTACTTTCTATGTGACGAAAAGCAAAATGCATACAATGAGTCACGATGATTACGGTCTTCTTGAACGTGACACCGTGTAGTTTGGTGAACAGATATCATTTCATTTTCGCTCACCTATTCTGCAGATGGAGGATGCAGGTTCCACCGAAACAATTACACCTATCTAACAAACTACAAAGCGTCACATTCCAGAAGATTGTACTCTCATCATTCATCAAGGTATGGCCCTCAAATCTTACAATATATAAATGCCAGTGAACACTGTAAATTGTCCAATGTCACAAAATAAGACATGAACTGTGTGCCCTAGACAGCTCTACAGTACAGCAACGCGCACTTTCGTCCACAGCATTATGCTGAAAGTCCATGTATAACATCATGAAACAATGCAAGGAATGCACTCACCAAAAAATGGGGTGGTCAAAATGAGACATGTGAGCCAGACAGAGCTTCCAACAAAATTAACGATGAACTACAAGGTTCATATATTGTCAATAACAGTACAGCCATGTCAGATTTTACTTTCTAATAATATAGGAAAATACGCAATTGCAATTAATAGTCACAGACTAACTAGGAATGAGGCCTTACAAATGCAAGTTCTGCACTTTCCAGCACACATACACATGTAGGGTTCACTCCACATTCAGTTCAATGCATATTTTCAACAGAGGATACCACAGATACCACACCGCAGTTCAGGTTATGCTTACATCTTCCGGTACACTTACAATAATGTATACCAGTGACTATCTTCCTCAAGGAACCCATGCAGTCTCTTCAAAATGTTTCACTTAACCCCTGGGTAAATGGCTATTACTGTCACTATAACCACTCCCTCATATACCTTCATGGTGTAGTGCTTAGTTAAGCAGATGGACAACTTTACACTACCCTGGCTAAATGCAATTTGTCCATCCCTGGCCCCGACTCCTTTACTTTGATTGGTTATTTAACGACACTGTCAGTATAGAGTGTTGAACAGTAGAAATTCTGAAGTAGTTATGTCCCAACTGGGGCGCTTTCTCTGCATTTGGACTCAGCACACCCTACATCCCAGTTGAGATTAGAACCTATCACATCCCAAATACAAGTATTCTGAGACAAACATGCTCAGTGACTTGCCATGCCAATTACAAAAATAAACAATACAGCTCAATGTTAACATTTATGTTTATACAAGGGAGCTAAACAAGGAAATATGCCTTCTTCAGAGCACATACTAACAGGCAAAACTGTATGAGGATTCCTTTCACCAGAAGTGGTCTGCGCTAACATGGACGCTGCTATACCTAAAGCATAACACAGGTAACTGTGGGGGGGGGGCGACTAAATGGGAATGTATTTATAAACTCATTGACATAAGAAGCTATCCACTTTCTGAAGTTACTGTACATCTTGTATCAGTCACGTTAAATGATTTTTTACCTTCCATTTCCCAAAGATCTACAGAGGTGAAATTTACACTAACACCATCTGCCGCTGGCTTTCAAAACCCTAATAAATTTTGTACTATCAAAAATTGTTTACAGTTACAATAAGGGGCTTCTTTCAAGCAATATGCTATATAATACACAAAGAGATTCTTGTATGAATAAAAGTTTATTTTAACAAGTTAATTCCACACATTTTGGCCATACTCAAGTAATCTTAAAATGTAAATGGTATCTCCCACCAGATCTAGGCACCTTCCTTCACAAAGCTGGCAGGAAACTTAAGAGCCACCACTGAATTGGGAATTATTTACGAATGTGTAAAATTATATACAGCAATATTTAAAAATTACACATTTAAAAGTAACATATGCGGACTAACTTTTATATCAATAGGACTTTAGTCCAATCACTTCTTAGCCTGTGAGTTTAAATGTGTCTCGAGACTAACATTTTACATCAGCAAGCAACCCTGTGGGAATAAAATCCGGTGTCCATAATGACAATTCCCATTATATTAAAAGAGAATCTAGAAACTTTAAATTGATGATATTATGATTTACATCACCAGGTTCACAAAAGCCCGCCACTGGTCCCTACTGTGATCCAATGTATCCATTCCATACTACTTCCCAAAGATCCATTTCAATATTATCCTCCCACCTACATCTAGGTCTTCCTACTGGTTTACCCACCACATTCATGTATGCATTCCATCTCTCCCCATGTGTGCTACATGCATTGCCCACTTCATCCTACTTGACTTGATCCTCATTATGGACTTTTCTTCAAGCTCTTACTTCACCCTTCTTTGGTCAAAATAGTCTCCTCAGCAACCTCTTCTGAAACGCTACCAGTTACAACTTAATGGGTAGTCAAACTCGTTCCTTCTTGTAACAGTTGCAACTTGAACTTGGAAGTGTTTAAGGATTATCATTTAAAGACAGTCAGTACTGAGACTATATAGCATCACTGACTGGAGTGATCAATAATGTGCAGAACTTATAGAAGGAACACAGACAGGGCAAACTGAAATAATTGGGGGGGGGGGAACTTGATAAAGTGCCACTTTGCCCACCACAAATCCCACATGATCTGACCTGGCACTGAACCCAGACAGCCACGGTGAAGTCAGCAACAAACCACTTGAGCTCTGACATGGCCTCCATCCCTTGCTCTCATATTACTGTTTAATACATCACTTTCATGCCACTGTGCAGAGCAGATCAGAGCAATTCTAAACAGCTCTATGACCAAGAACTCAATATACATACTTCATCTATTATGTGAAAGTGTGTGCATGACTGTTAGTTATACAAACCATTATGTCACTATTACAAAGTTAGTGCAGTATATTTTCAACATACTCCTGGTATTCTTATGCTGGTGGGAAATTTAAATATTTATAGAGAGCTTTCCAGGGGGCACGCGGTAGCACAGTTGGTTGAGGCACTATGCTACAAGCCAAAGGCCATGGGTTCAAATCCCATGTCACTGGATTGTTTTCAATTGACCTAATCCTTCCAGCCCAATATGGCCCTGGGGTTGACTCAGCCTCTAACAGAAATGCGTACCAGGAATTAATTAAATAATTTTCCTAATGAGTAAAGCACATCCAGCACATAAGGCTGACAACCTTACCGCCATCTTTGAGCCGATTGTCTAGATAATATGGGATCCTCAATGTCTCACAACCCTATGGGCCTTCACGACCTATTACAGGAATAATTTATTTTTTTTTTTTTACTTTTATAGAGAACTTTCCTAGTGTAAAGTTGCCTACACAAGGTATGATGTGCCCTGGTTCCTGCAGCATAGGGAATTACAAGCATTCAGCAGCACTTACACTGTCGCCTCCCCATTAATACGCCATTCTCAAAATTTTAGAAGATGAATGCCTTTCAGTGTCATGTGGTATATGTGAAAAGCTCTACAAACCTACCTGATAACCATACTCCATAAGACAGCAAACATCAAAATTAGTGAAACTGTTTGGACACAGAAATTACAGATAGGACAAGTGACGGTTATCTTTACAACTGCCACTCAGCAGGTCAATCCTTATCATCACACCAAGACTGAAATAGTAGTTTTGGAACTCTTTCAAATGGTAAATACGATGAAGTGGGTATACACGATTAAGCATCACAAAACTGGATAAATACAAACTTCTGTTTGCTCTATGTCCTAACATTCAACAGACATCCCCTGAGGTCATTTTTAACAATTCTCTGATTACAGGACCAGGTACTAGGTATATAAAAGTAGCATAACTTTCAAAACCCAAGTGTAGCTAGTAACAGGCACATATGGGAAGCATGTTTTCCTTGAAGACCTATTTGTACAGCGAAACCAGGCAAGTCAATGGACCACACAGTAATTGTGATGGCTTTTGGGAAGGTAAAGTGTATGCAGTGGTGCCTCAAAAATTCGAGTTTCTCTTTGTTATAATTCACCTGCACTGTGAATAAAGAAGTAATTGCAATGTATGACTGCCACCTCCCCTTCACAGAACTGAAGTTAGAGTACTTCTCTCCCATGTGTCTTGTAGCACGTTACTGCTGGGCAGAGAACAGTCTCCACAACAGTGAAAAAAACAACACTTGTAATAATACAGAAGATTAGTGACATTACATCACAGAAATGTAATACCTAACTCCTCTATAATCTGTCACATTCAGCCAAGATTGTAGTTAGCTGCCAAATCTGTTAACAGGTCTACATGAGGTTGTGGGAAGGATGTTCAGATATCATCTGACCTTTGTAATTCACACAGCCTGTTACTATTTGGTAACACTATAATGTAGGTTCCATGATAAATAACAGCCAACAGGTTACCACAGTAACCAAGAAGTCCAAGTGTTTCTGGAACAGATCGTCATCATTACTCTCCTCCTCCTCCTCCATGTGCCAGAGCAGTGCAGTCAGTTCAGTGATAGACTTTTGGCCTGACAGTTGAGGAATTATCAGCTACAGTGGCTGGTCTATGCAAGAAGGCTGCCATGTCAGCTACGACAATCAACCTAAGGATAATCTACCATTCCTCTATTTCTGCATTTAAATTAAATCTGAAGAGTATTATATTCTGAAATGTAACACTATGCAGTCTAACACAAGTCTGTCAAGCAAAATTAAATTTGAGTCAAGGTCTCAATATGACCACTTTCAATACACGATACAAGCCAGAGTCCACAATAAAAGAGAATATAATATTTTACGCAACTTGTTCAGAAAAGCTCGCTGCACCATTTTGCAATGTTGCATGAGCATCTCTCGACAGATGAAATACAGATGGATCAATTTATGAAATCAGAGAGTAAAAGGGCATTTGGAAGGTCTCACAGAGCAATTGTGAAAACACTGTTCAGTTACTGACAATTTTTATAACTGGATGCACCATCTCTTTCATGTGGATTTTCTGATTCCTCACCTGGCACAAAAAGGACAAGAAGCCTTCTGGACCTTTCTACTGATGACAACTAACAGGTACCCTGGTTCTCTCAGGGCAAAATTACATGAAAACATGGCCAAAAGTGCATTGAAAATATTGATTCCTTTCCTCAGAACTCACATGTGCAAATCCATTATATTTCACTATTCCATTTAACTGGCAGCACCCAGCACAGATTCAAAGAGCTGAAAAAGCCCACATTTTTCTGAGTGGCACTATCAGTTCCTTCATTCGTCTACAGGCTGGTAAAGGGCACTTGTATTTTCTCCTGAGCCTTGCATCCTGGTTCCACATGGGTTTAGTAGACAATAGTTGTGCTATTTCACAGCCTGGCAACATCTCAGTTATCCTACATCACCAAACTACATGTTTGTACCTCTCTAATGACACAGTCCACTGCAGTGTGTTAGAGTACAGTGCCTGGATTATTTTACTGTTTCATCATTTCACACCAGGGCTGTGGCAAGTGTAACAAGTTAATGAAACAGTATGTATCAGATTTTCGACAATCTAAAACATACGAAAGCTGCAAGACAAGGTGCTGAAATTCTACTCTGCCACCCAACCAAGCAAGGCCATTACTGAATGAGCTGTGCTACAGACACCTAAGCTGGAACAAACATGACATAGTGCTGTAGTACTAGTTTATGATTATGAATATGAACATTTCTGTAACCATGCTAACAGAAAAGGCTCAAAAAGCTGTATGCAAAAACAAAGCTTATGGAGGAGTGTGCCTTTCCTAAAGACTGGCTAGGCAGGTTCAAGATTCAACACAGACTAAGAAAGCCACTCACAGCTCGTCAACAGAAATCATCTGACCAGGAAGCAGCAAAGGAATGTATAAATACGTTTGAAGAAACACTGCAACTTGAGCAGATGTACAATGTTGATAAAACAAGTTTATTGGTGCACTGCTTGCCTAACAAGTCCATAGTAAGTGGTCATGAAAAAGTCATACAGGGCTCAAAGTTAAATGAGGGGTAACTCTTGGTGTAATACTGTGCAAATGTCAAAGGCACTCATGGTTTTCCCACACTTTCCCATCCTCAGTAAAAGACCACTTCCACAACAATAGTAAACCTGAAGACAGCAAGTGCATTTTGTCATTTGATAATTCCAACACACCACAATGAACTTGAACCGCAATCGTGAAATATTTTTTATTACATTGTGACAGCTCTTATACAACCTATGGACCAAGGAGTCATACAATATATGAAGCAAGATTTCATTTGCAAGCTTGTTAATCACAGGCACAATTAAAGTCTCAAGCCACTAACACTATCAGAGACTGAGATTTTAATGTTGTCTGAAAGTGGAATTCCAGCGAAGCAAAAACCTTGTTGTGTCAAGCCTGAAGGAAACAGTGGCCAGCTGTAATGACTACCAAGGATTCTTTGGACAAAGAAGGCAAGGAGGATTTAATGTTACCAACAAAGACATGGTTCATGAAATGGTTCTGACAGTTACAGAACTCTCCCTCTTAACCCCAAATGAGAACTGAGTCAGGTAGATGTGGAAGAGTGGACTGAAGCAGATAAATGGACTGATGTGTCACTCACCATGACCTAATTACTGATTCACCAGATGTCCAAGAAAGCTCATAAGCCACATACATATTCACCAGTCATATATGTGGCAGTGGAAGTGAGAAAACCATTGGGGAGTGGAAGCAGGACACCCTACAGCATTCATGATAGTATTGGATGATAACATGTGAAGTACAGAGGAGAAAAAACTAAGTTTAACGTTCTGTTATTACCATGGCCCAGATTTTGATGACCTGAAAATATTTAAAAAATGACTGAAAAAATCCAACAAAATGACCTAAAATATGACCCAAAAATGTAATATGCAGGGCCCAGATTTTGATGACCTGAAAATATTAAAAAAATGACCTATAAAATGACCAAAAAAATCCTGAAAAATGACCTAAAGGAGAAAAGAAAGAACACTTCACTTCCATGTTATTCACGTTTCAGAAAACATATGAAGAAAAATTCCCTAAAATGGCCAAAAATGACAAGAAATACCCTTAAAAGTCCAAAAATTTACCAAAAATGAAAAAATGAGCTTAAACCTAAAAATGTCAAAAAATGACAAAAATTACATGTAAAATTTACATTTCTGTAACCAGCAGCTCATATATATATCTTTAAGAGCATCGCATAGGATAGAAGGAAAAAAAGATGACATGTCATCAGAATCTGGGCCCTGGTTTATAACCAATGAAGTCCTGAGTTTGTATTACTTTCTAGACATTATCCATCATCCATCTACGATGTATCGCATCTTCTACTGTACTTCCATTATGTCTTCTTTCTATACAAAAACTTAATTCCTGTTATTCTTATGTGTTTGCCACTGGCAGGATCCTCTGTGCTACCTCAGTACATACAAAGGTTCAACATTTTTCTGGTTCCATGACATCTGTACAAAGAGGCAGCTATTAGCATAATTGTGGAAATATGACACAGGAAGGTTCTTCCAGCTGCCCATTTTGAATTCTTACCTAACTTTTATCTCCTGTTACAGTAAAAACTGGATATATATCTTAAAAAAGAAAGAGGGCAACCTCTGAGCCATTTCACCAGACTTTGTCACTTTTGCACACAAACATACATGTAAACCTGTACTTTCATATCTACATTAAGATGTATACAGGGTGTCCCAGGAGGAATGGACCAAACTTCGGGAGGGTGTTCCTTATGTTAAAGTATGCCGATATAACCCAAAACACCTATGTCCAAAGTTGAACGGTTACGGAGATAATGGCCAGAGAAGCGTCAAACTTTGACCGGCGTTGCACACTTGTTGATTACAAAATACATATTAAAACTGGCAGGAATATGTGGATTCTGTAATGTTAATAATGTACGTAACATAAAACTAACTTGTGAGTGACAGAAAGCCATAAAATTGAAGTACAAAATACTCGCTCGCCATGTCATAATTGTCCTTAGGGTTTCCAAGCACTATACATGACACATGAATGGCAAGCGCTGACATAACGTGCTGACTGCGCGTTCTGATAAAGCCAACTACATAAGCACGGCTAGGGTGAATCACGGCACTCAAGGACAAACAAAGATAAGGCCTCTCAGCTGATAGGTATAATCCGTGGACCCGCTAGAAGACCACACTTTTCTCGGGCCATTATCTCCGTAACCGTTCAACTTTGGACATAGGTGTTTTGGGTTATATCGGCATACTTTAACATAAGGAACACCCTCCCAAAGTTTGGTCCATTCCTCCTGGGACACCCTGTATAAGAAAAAGAAAGACGCACAATGTGCAAGAAGCAGCACACAACTTCACATTAACCTTCCACCCACTCAATAATCACCATTTCTCCTCAGCCAGACACAGTCACCAAGCCTTCAAACTTTCTACGTAACAGATGACTTGATCACACACAAATAGTTATGGCTTAAATATGTTATTACCATCAGTTACCACATCCTATCCTATTCGCAATATCCTGTTATGGGTCAGGATCACCTATGAATCATTAACTCACATGCTCAAGCCAACTGCCATCTGTTTCGGTTCAACTATTAGATCTTACAAGTGAAAATTAACTAACAATATTATAATACTGACCTCGTAACTTTTGTACATACAAACAAAAAATAATTTGTGTAATTCTGAATCTATCATGGCCTGTTTCATCCCTGCAGGGATCAACAAGAAGCACATAGCATGCACTTGCCTTTAAGTATTGCATTTCAACTTGAGAATTTGTCACAGAAGCTGCAAACACTCAGTCTGCTGCTGACAATACCTACTTCACACAGCACAGTTCAAGTTCTCCACAGAGAATTTGTCACAGAAGCAGCAAACACTCAGTCTGCTGCTGACAATACCTACTTCACACAGCACAGTTCAAGTTCTCCATGAACTGCAAATATACAGGGTTATTGAAAAACAATGAACCGATTTCATGACGCATTGCTTCAGTTCTCAAGCATCGTCATGGAACGAGTCAGTGACCATTTGAAAGAGGAGTTGAATGGCTGCCACAGGGGCACTGAAGTCATGTCATTCTTCTGTCAACGTTCAGTTGTTCGTTTACCTTCGGAATGGCGAGTCCTCAGCAAAAGGCGTTCTGCGTTCTTGAGTTCGCGAAAACAAATTCGGTTTTCACGGTGCAGCGTGCTTTTTGAAGGTGATTCGGCATTGATCTACCCTGTCCTAAGAACATTCGACGGTGGTTTCGACAGTTTCAAGAGAGTGGGTGTCTGTGTAAAGGAAAAAGTCCAGGACAACTGCGAGTCTCGGAGGAACAAGTGGTGAGAATCCATGCTGCGTTTGAGAGGAGCCTGCGGAAGTCAACAAATCGAGCTAGCCGTGAGCTTGCGATCCCTCAATCCACTGTCTGGCATGTGCTAACAGTACGTCTACATTTGAAACCACACAGACTGCAGCTCGTTCAGCCACTTACTAATGATGACAAAAGGAAGCGGATGGAATTTTGCAATTCGATGCTGGAGATGATGGAAGACGAAACCTTCATTTCACGTTTAATTTTTGGTGATGAAGCAACTTTCACTTGAGCGGTACAGTCAATCGTCACACTGTGGGTTTTCGGGGAACAGAGCACCCACATGAAACAGTTGAGCACGAAAGACATTACCCTAAGGTGAACGTCTTCTGTGCTGTGTCTCAGGACAAGGTTTATGGTCCCTTTTTCTTTGAAGGAAACACCATTACAGGAGAAACCTATCTCGATATGCTCCAAAACTGGCTCTTAACTTCACTGCAAGCAGATTCGCATGGCTTAATTTTTCAACAAGATGGATCACCGCCCCATTGGCTCCTGAGCTTTTTTAAACGAAAAAGTGCCCAAGCGATGGATTGGTCAGAAGGGGGCCAAAGACCTTGCTCTTTGTGCTTGGCCTGTGAGATCCCCAGACCTCACCGCGTGTGATTTCTTCTTGTGGGGATATGTAAAAGATCACGTTTATGTTCCACCGCTACCTACTAACCTCGATGACCTTAAACATCGAATAACAACAGCGATTAACTCAGTGCATCATGATATGCTAATATGCGCCTGGGACGAATTCTCTTATTGCATTGATGTTGCCCGTGCTGCAGGTGGCGGCCACATTGAACACTTGTAAGAAGTTGATTGTGAGTAGAATACTTGTGACTTGGCTGGAGTTTTGTATTATTTTCCTTTAATACAATATTGCATAATAAAATCGGTTCATTCTTTTTAAATAACCCTGTACTTCATCCCAGAATGTAACCAAATACATCAACATGCAAATAGGATACTTCCCCCATAGCTACAAACATTCAAACCTTCATTGTGTAATACAAGTTTGTATCCAAGATTCTTTTCATTCCTATCAACAATTATCATGAAACTACAGCAAAAGATTAGTTACGTATTGTCCATTGTCCATTTATTTTCCATATATATCCCTACAAGTTAAAAAACCAGGTTGTGGAAATTCGTAAGGTAAGGGTATTGGCCATACCCTTACGAGTTTTGGATCACTTCCGTTCCAATACAAGCAACTAATATACAATTATACATAACTCGACAGTTATCCCATTCTAATTAAGGCCACAACTTATGAGACATCAACGTTAACCTGAAGATCAATACTAACAGTACAAAAAATTAAGAAAAACAGTACCAAAACCAGCATCAATATTTACACTTTAAGTAATATCTTCGTGTAGGCCAAAATCTACTGTATATTAAAAACTCAAGTGCCTAATATTTTCCTTAACATATTGGAATACGGGGAAATTTGGTTAATTTTTAACCTCTCCCAGCAAGGATCAAAGACTCGTAAACAAACGAAGGTCGACCAACATCACGTGAAATAGAATACAAAACACACACTCCAAGCGAAACTGCTTCCCTACGACCTACACGATTCTATGAGGCTTGCCATTTGTCGTGAATATAGAAACTAAACCGCATTTAACACGCAAATACAAACTGATGCAATTTCTCAGCCGGTAATTTGACAAAATGGCGATTCTGCAGAGGGCACTCCTTCAATGCGTCACACTAAAAACGACCATTGCCCAGTTTTCTTTTTCACAGCCACTCGATCATTTCCAATTACATGAAATAAATACAATTATTCTATCATGAATTTCTGTCTTTTACTTACGATTTATAAAAATAACCTTGTAGGAACTAAGCCCTTGGAACTACGGTCACAATTATCTACACACTATATTACTCTCCCAATCCCCGACAGAATCTTCGCCTCGAAAAAGGGGGCTACACTAGCGGAATTAGATGTACTAAACTAGTCAGTACATTTTCAGAAACAATAATATTTGCAAAATAATTCCATTACATATAAATGATTCGTTATAAAAATTAAATGAAATTTAAATTTCTGTTTAACTTATACTTAATGATGAGACGAATCATTGAATAACTGAATATGTAAGTGGGTTTCAACATGTCTAATGCCAGATACGTTCAGAAAACAGTACTGATCGATCAATGACGTCAGGTTAATATGACCCACGGAAGATTAAGGAATGGGTGTATATTTAGAACCGGGTGGGTGCTAAATTCAGTTATAAAAATGCAGTTGTAAACACGTGAAAATAAAATTCCCAATTGCATTTCAACAAGCTTTCTCACCAGAAATCACAATCACACATTTCGAACGATTTTATGAGGGTGTGCGAGTGGTTTGTCACACAAATGTGTTAGCAACCCTGTGAGGACTATGACGGGAGGATTCCAAAGAAATTCCCCTATATTTTGTGAGGACTGTGATTGAGGAGCGTTCCAAGGATATCTCCCGTTATTTCCTGCTATCACTTGTACTCGTATCTCTCTTTTCTTTGTATGAGACCACGGCCGTCATAGGTTATTTTTAGTGCTGGACATTCTGTACATGATAGAATTATGATGAACGGATTAGTTTACCTGAGCCTAGTGATCCGTGGTCTGGGGAATGCTGGATCGTGCTGGCTGTCTTTCGGGTCTTGCATGTGGTGCGGTGTATATGATTAAATTAAAACACGAAGAATATTGTAAAGCGTTAAATTAAACTCGATGCCGAAGTCAAAGCGTGACAAGAAAAGTATGTAATGTAAGACGTATGCAAAATATTTGTCATTATAATGTTAACTGGGGTACACTTAACCTCTGCTTACTGTAATATTGCCGTTAATTGATATTGTTTTATTTCAGTATCATTAACAAAAACAAAGAAGAAAGGTCTGGTTTTTAAACAACAGTTAGTTGATGAAATTCGAAAATGCGTAGAAGACTACAGGAGAATCTTTGTATTTTCTGTTCAGAACATGAGGAACTCAAAATTGAAAGACCTCCGTACTGAATGGAAACATAGTAGGTATGCATTTCAAATTGTTTATGTTTTATCTCAGTTACAGATCCCTGTGACTGTTTTGGAGTGTAAATTTGGTTGCAGGGTACTAAGCGAATACTTGAAACCAAGTTGCAGGAAATAGTATGATGCAGTCAAAAATTGGACCATGAGCTTCATAATTTGTATTCACTAAATAATATTGGGGCACGCGGTATTGTGGTTGGTTGAGGTACTATGCTACAAGCAATAAGGTCTCGGGTTCGAGTCTGGATGAGGTTTTTTTTCTTTTCAATTTATCTAATCCTTCCAATCACTGGCCCTGGTGTCGACTCGGCCTCTAACAGAAATGAGTACCAGAAATATTCCTGTGGGGTAAAGGGTGCCCGGTGCGTAAGGCTGACAAGTTTACTGCCATATATGAACCGATGGTCTAGAGAAAACGTGAGAGCCTCAACATCTCATAGCCCTATGGGCTGTCACAGCCTGTTACAGGGATAGCTGTACTAAATAATATTAGGGTGATCAAATTGTGGAAGATAAAATGGGCGTGACATGTATGCTGTATGGAGATATGATAATTTGTGTGAACTTTAATTAGACAGCTGAATGGAAAATACTTTTTGGGCACATATTCATAGCAGAATGATAATACCCGAAATAGTACTTAATAAGTGAGATATGTGGGTGAACACTGGGTTCAGTTCTCTCAGGATGGGTTCCAGTCACAGATTCTTGTGGCTAATAATGTGGCTTTGAGTTCCATGAAGGTGGGCCATTCTTGTCCATCTGAGTGGCTGTGATCTTCTCAGTACAGTTAGTTATATTTGGTGAAACGTGAACTTTTTAGTTAACTTATGGTTCAATTTCTTTGCAGATTTTTCTTTGGTAAAAACAAAGTTATGGCCCTAGGTCTTGGTAAGACAAAGGAAACAGAAGGTCAGAATAAACTGCATAAATTGACAAAGCATCTGGTTGGTCAGTGTGGTTTACTCTTCACAAATAAGAAACGTGACGAAGTTCTTGAGTAAGTATTGAATTGTTATTAATAAGTGTGAGATTATGTGGCAATTATATTGAACCACAAATTTTAAATTGAAAGTATACTTTCTAGAAGACATGATCTGGGGAATTTTTACTTTTGAGTCAATTCTGAAGGTTTGTAATGATGGTGTATTGCACTTTTGATTACTATATGTCTGAATTTCTTCCAGAGTGTAATATTTTAGACTGTTGTGCTTTTTAGTATTGTGTATGTTGAGATACCAGGCTCCCATGTCAGCAGTAGACTACACATAGAAATGCACATGTCATTCTCCTACAACTGCTTGTACTTGCTGGGAATGCACACTAGTATAAAGCCTATGGAAAGCTGTTAAGCATAAACTTTATTGAGAACATTTCTGTGCACAAGCAGCATTTGTTGTGTATGAAAGCAAACCTTGTTTGAAGTACGTAACCTCAGTAAAGCAATTTGTAATACACTTTAAAACCACATATGTAAAGTTCATGATCTACGTAAGTACCAAGAGACTAAACTGACTGAGAATGAACAGAAAGTGTTGGAAGACTTGTTCAGGCATGGAAAAGCAGAAGAGGATCACTTCTAGCATGTGGTAAGTCTGTGTTGGCTGTTCACAGTGATCAGTTTTGAAGTTCTGTGTAAGTAGTTACTGACATGGGAGTCAGTGCTGCATGTAGGGAAAAATCTTTCACTGTAGCTTCTACGGTAGTGTAGTGAACTGATGCTGAGCTTTTGATATTCACATGCAGAGAGGCTGCAGATTCATAATGCATTCTTTTAAAGCCCTGTGTGTAAAGAGTATATAGCAGCAAACTCTAAAATTATGCTTTGTAATATGAACACTGGGCAGTTGCTATTCTTATCCCCTGCCACTTGCTTACAATACCCTCACCCCCTTCCAAATGACTATTGCCCCTCTTCTTCCCACATATCCAAATAACTAAATGTTCCTTTTCAGGGCAAATGGTTTACTTTATTCATGTCTCCTGTTGGTTTGTTCTGAGCTGTGTACAGGGAATGGGTCTGCTTCCATCCTCTCTCTCTCTCTCTGGGTACCTTATATCCTACATGCAGTTTGCACAGTTTTCTGCCTGATTCTTGCTTGGTGGTGTACTCTTCAGCCTCAAAGGTGGACGTAGTAGTCCCTCTGAAATGGACTTCCACAAGCTGTAACACAGTATTACATCCAAGAGGATAGCCATCACTGCAGGACCATCAGATTGAACAATATTTGACATTCTTAAATTGGTTCATGTTTTAGCTGGTTTAATAACTACAGTGAAAATGACTTTGCCAGAGCTGGAAATCTTGCTACGGAAACAGTGACGCTACCACCTGGCCCCCTTCTGCAATTCCCTCATTCTATAGAACCACATCTTCGTCAGCTCGGAATGCCCACAAGTCTGCAGAGAGGTGTGGTTACACTGCTTTCAGAATTTACTGTCTGCAAGGCTGATAAAGCACTTAAACCAGAGCAGGCCAGGATACTGGTAAGATAAACACATTACATTGGTTTCAGTTTCATTGTGCCTAACGCAGTTCATTTTCTGTGTAGGAACATTACTTCTCTCCTGCTGTGATTAATGTAAATGTCATGAAGTCAGTACGCAGTGAATTTCATACTTCACATTTTAATGTTGCTCTGTAATCCTTACAGAAATTGCTTGGACATGAAATGGCAGAGTTCAAAATTACAATGAAATGTATGTGGTCAAAGGATGGGAAGTTTAAGAAGTTTAGAAGCAAACTGAAGAAAACGCCAAAATCTCAGGGATCTCAGGAAGTGGTGGTTGATGTCGATATGAAAGACGGAGATGAAATTGTAGGCACTAGTGGTTGAGGTTTACATTGAAAGTGACAGGAAGTGGTGATGTTACTTGAATATCTCAACCCTTCAACGGCACAGGACATTTAATTCCTACTCACTCCTTGGGATAGAGAATATTTAAACATTTAAAACAGCAAATGCAACATTTCACTTAAAGTGTAATAAATTTTGGAAAAACTGGGTGTTTGTTTTTTAATTTTCACAATACATTCAGAAATGTGTATAGAATTGTTGTATTGATATGCACTGCTTTAAAATTATTTTTTGGCACAGTAAGCCTATAAAAATTAGGAATTATAGTATCGTATCATCTTAGAAATTCAGCTGGGTGTATTGTGAAAACATGCGTCACACCAGTACACAGTTTTTGACACAACATGTTGTTTCTCTGGTCTTGAGTTCTTTGCTGTTGGTACAATCTTGGTTATAAAAGTTATTTCTCTTAGACAGGGCACTGTTTGTATGACGATTGTCAACCCAGCACTTTGTGTTCTACAGCATTAGCATTTTTTCAGAGGCCCTCAATTAACTGAATCCTGATTGACAATTGATCTGTTCTTTTCTTTGTGTTATTCCTACATATCACATTCGGAAATCTTTTTGCCCCTTCTATTTTTGCATATTCGCCCAGTGGACATTTGTGCTTTTTTCGATTCTGTCATTTACCACATACATCCATTTTCACTCTCAAATTCCGAATCTGGTAAAACTTTTTTCTAATTCAGTTTGAAGTAAATATATCCTTCACAGGTTGCCCCTTGACTGCTAAAACCTCACTGCATGATGTGTATTTATAGAAGAAAGGGGAATTTCAATATCATTCATTTTGTGAACTGTTGTCATAACACACTTCTTAGAGTCAACATCACGTCTCAAAGTCTTAGATTCTCCAATCTAGAAGCAGCACTCGTCAGAATATGCCTCAAGAGAATCGACTTTTCATTCGATCAGCATGCAGGAACGCACACATTATCGATCTAACATATTTAGTTCATTAGAATTAGATTTATATGGTAATAAGTGTTGAAGTAGAAAATTTTTTTCAAAGCTTTCAAATGTATTACAACTACCGCAAAAAGTTCAAAGTGGGACAACAAATATACGAAATGATAACCTGAAATTTCATACCAAAATAATTACTGTACATGAAAAACAACAGTTCAAAATACGTGCTGAAACTCAGCGCTGCACTACACGTGCCAGAAGCCGCTGGCTTGCATTGTAGCGTTCACCAATGACTGTAAATAATTATAATGAAATAAAGTGGAAATAAATCAGCTTGGATATAACATCACATAGTCCATTGAAAGTCAACCCACTTTTCAGAGGAAGATATCGCCTCCATCTTTAGGGTCAAATAAGCTGAGCAGGAGGCAGGCTTCTGATTTCATGCTGGTATCTTACTTTGCTTATTTGACCCTGAAGATGGAGGCAATATGTTCCTCCCAAACGTCGATTGACTTTCAACAGAATACATGGCATTACATCCCAGAAGATAGTGCTCTTCATAACTAGCACTGTGAGAACCTGAAATCATATGGTGAGATATTTCTTTTGTAATTTTATGGTCAGTGAATATTTATGTGCTGTAATGAGATGTAAATTGTGTAGCCTAGTGAGGGCATTATAATTACTTGTAGTTAGAAGTTATAAAAGTTCAGTAAATCCAATTATCAGTCCAAACCCCATGTCTGACCCCTAACACATGACAATATTTCAGTTTTCTGTGTTGTTACACACCAGTGAACATTTAATGATACTTTAAAACACTCAGGTCCTAAGGTAAAGAAGCAAACATGGCAGGTCAGTAATAATGCAAGCATAATTTTGGGCTTGAATTTTAATGATTCTTAACAGAAATTTTCAATAAAAGCTGTTCAAAAAGAAATATATTTATACTGGGTGAAACATTTCAGGGTGAACTGTACTCAAAGATAAAATAACAGAATTTGACAAAATGACATAGGTATGAATGGAAGTTCACTAAGATCACACTTTGCTGTACAAGTCGTGCTTCATGATAAGGCCACAGGAGGTGAACAAGATCAACCATGCAACATGTTTGTGCTACAGAGCTTCAGCTCATGACACTAAAAATGCAACCATGATAATTAGATTTAATTGTTCATTCACATATACTGTCATATGTACTTGCGTTATTGTAAATTACATGATGCACACCAAAGTTGAAATGTTGAAAGAAAGAAGAATATTATTGGACCAACATAAACAACACTGCAGCACAATCACTTGAATGTTAATAAATCTGAAAATACTATCTTGGGCAGACCGGACAAAGCATGGCAACTCTGCAGGCACTGCTGGCCGTATGCTTTGTCTATCAGACTGTTTGCTCTCAGAGTACTGAAAACTATGCAGAATTCAACAGAACTAAATATCTCTCTTTTTACATTTTGTGGCTACATTTGTGAAGCAGAGTAAGAAAAAGCATGTCACATGGATGATCAAAAATTTCATTGTTACATAACATGTTTTTCAGATGTAATAAACCTAAGAGGTGTTAATAACAGATGTCTAGTTCATTAAAATGCCTAATCCCATATGATACTTAGAAATTTCTCCAGTAGGTTAGTAATTATGTTGCAGCTTCAGTGTTATGTGAAAATGACAGTTCCTGAACAAAATACATTAATAAAATTTCAAATAAATCTTAATTATTAATGCATACACTTTATGTAATGTTGGGGACTGGGTGCACAAATCACAATGAATACATCATTTTGAAATGTAACACAAACATTCACCACAAAAATACACTCTGTACTTTAAAATATACATTTTTAATGGATACAGCAATAACAGGTATATATTTAAGCAGTGTGACATTTTCCTTCTTTGAAGGGTAAAATATAAATGTACTCCATGAATTACAACAATTAGACTATACTATGAATAAAATTATTACATTTTAAATAATAAGAAAATACTTTGTAAGATTTGAGGCTTTCACGGCGGTGACTATGAAGAAAGCAGTCTTCTGAGATTTGGCACCGTGTATATGTGGTGTTAACCGACGTTTCAGAGGCGATACATTCCTCTGAAACGTCAGTTAACACCACATATACATGGTGCCAAATCCCAGAAGACTGCTTTCTTCAAGAAAATACTTGTTTTCCTCTGTTTCATTATACTTCAATCCACTGTAGTGAACTTTCAACACAAAGAAATAATTGTCCAAAATGACAGTCTGGAAATAAAGAAAGTAAATGAGGTAACTAAGTGTGAAAATTAAGAGAGAGACAGGCAGGAGAGCGGAACGCTCCTGGCACTCATTTCTGGTAATCCCAGCCATTTTCTGTAATACTTTCAGTTATTCAGTTTCAGCAGCAAATTACTGGACTCCATTAAGTTAAATGCTGTCTCCGATTACGTGGACAGTTCTTTTCATCTGTGTTGTCTCCACAGTCATCAGTCCCATCACATACAGCTGGTTTCTTAATGCAGCGGCCATTTCTGTAAAGTTGCATAATAATAGTGCAGTCAGTGGAAAAGTCCATTTTAAATCTTATTACATGGGCCTCAAATATTTTCCCTGCCATCCAGAGTGAACTATAATCTTTTCATTCAAAAGAATATATTCTCATACATTTGATACACACAAATTATACTTTTCTATCATGCTGTCCAAGTCACCCAGAAAGTGGGTTAACAGAACAATATTAAACATCACTTTATAGGTACAATTCAAAAAAGGACTCTGGAAACCACATACTGGTTGCATCTATAGGTACCAATGTCTAAATTGCTTAACTGATTTTAGTCAAACTCAGTACAGTGACCTATTCTAAAGTTTCTTTTTTTGAATTTGATTTGTTTCATTTTGATCTGTCACACTAACAATATTATAAAGAATAAAACAACTCCGTCCAGTGTGACTGTTGAAGTTTTTACTACTTCAGTTCTTAACTCCCTTTTACATGTTTCGGCCCCTACAGACCATCATCAGAGGGACATCGATACTCTTTGGAAACCACTACTACAAAGGGTGTTCTGAATGTTAAAATATATACACATACAATATTTGTAATGCACAATATATACAAAATCCAAAGTTTTCACAACTACAGCGGTTGTCTTCGTATATTAAAGTTTTTTAAAACTTTTGTTAAGTTAAAATTTATAAACCAAATAGGTTTGTGTCCCTTCTCTTATCACCTTTCTTGACGTGGGTCGAACTTGTGCTGCCTGTCTTTCTTGAAAAGGCAGTTCTGCAAATATATTATGGGTATTGTATTATTTCAGCAACCCAATTTATATATATATATTTTTTTTAAGGAGTTTGTTGCTTCGTCCTACCTTTGATATCGTCCTGTGTTAAGAATTGAATTAATAAAAACTTCAACAGTCACACTGGATGGAGTTGTTTTATCCTTTATAATTTCATTTTATTTTTTTGGTTTAGTCTAGTTCTTCATGTCCATGGCTTGTATTGTTATGTTTACGTGGTATAATTGCCATATTAGGTGCGTCCTCAGGTTACAGGCGGAGGAGATGGGCTCCAGATATAGAGGGTAGCTACAAAGATATTGAATAAGCAGTCATGGACAGCTAACAAGGGGTGGTCCTCCAGCTTGGGGGTTGGGCATCAATGTAACAACTCCTCACCATAAAAAGAAGTAAGCTTGTTACAAAACTTCACAAATGATTTTGGACTTGGGTGGATTCTATGGATAAATCACCTAAGCTAAGAAAATGGACATGAGATTTGGTACTTGGAATGTAAGAAGTCTATATAGGGCAGGTTCTCTCATGACAGTTGCAAAAGAACTTTTAAAATACAAGTTAGATTTAGTGGGAGTACAGGAGGTCAGATGGAACAGAGGTGGTACCAAACCAGCACGCAAATATACATTTTTCTGTTGAAAGGGGAATGAGAATCATGAATCAGGTACATGTTTTCTCATACATAAGAGAATCGTATCAGCAGTTAAGGGGGTAGAGTTTGTTAGTGTTAGGATGTCATACATAATACTAAGAGGTCTCTGGTGTGATATTGTTCATGCCCCAATAGAGGATAAAATTGATGACATGAAGGACAGCTTCTGTAAGGAACCAGAATGCGTATTTCATAAATTCCCTAAATACCATATGAAAACGCTTGTTAGGAGAGTTCAATGGTAGGGAAGACATTTTCAAACCAACAGTTGGGAATGAGAGTTTACACAAAATTAGTAATGATAATGAGAGTAGTAAACTTCACCACATCCAAAAATCTTTCAAAAGTAGTACAGTGATCCCACATTGTTAACAGAAATTTATGCGGACAACTCCTGATTGAAAGAAAATCAAATTGGCAATATTTTGATAGATGGGCAACATCATTCAAGCATACTTTATGTCCGATCGTTCAGGACAGCAGATTGTTATACTGACCAATATCTGATGGTGGCAAAAGTTAGGGAGAGATGCACAGATTTCATATGAAGAGGTTCTTCTCAAGAAATTAAACAAGGTAAAGGGTAAAGAGCAGTATCATGATGAAATTTCAAATGGGTTCACAGCTTTGGAGAATTTAGATGCTGAAGTGGATATTAATAGAGTTTGAGAAACCGTTAGAGTATCAAAATTTCAACCAATGAGAGTCTAGGTTATTATGAACAGAAGAAGCATAAGCCATGATTCAATGAAGAATGTTCAAAATTATTAGACCAAAGCAAACAAGCCAAATTGCAGTGGTTACGGGATCCAAGCAAGTTAAATAGGGATAATCTAAACAATATAAGACATGAAACCAGCAGGCATTTCAGGAACAAAAAGAGGGAATATCTGAAAGACAAAATTGATGAGTTTGCAGCAGACAGCAAGAACAAGAATATTATATAGACCTGTATAGAGGAATAAATGACTTTAAGAGGGGTCACCAACCTAGAAGTAACTTAGTGAAGGTTGAGAATGGTGATCTGCTTGCAGATTACCACAACATTTTGAATAGGTGGAAGAACTATTGCTCTCAGTTATTGAATGTACATATGGTCAGTGCTGTTACACAGACAGAAATACATGTACATACAGCTGAGCCAAGCCTTTTTCAGTTTGAAATTGCTGTTGCAAAACTGAAAAGGTATAAATCACCAGGTAGTAATCAAATTCCAGTAGAACTTATTCAAGCAGGAAATGAAATATTCTGAGGTCCATAAGCTAATTAATTCTGTTTGGCATAAGTAAAAATTGCCTGATCAGTGGAAGGAGTCTATTATTGTACCAGTTCACAAGAAGGGTAATAAAACTGACTGTAGTAATTGTCATGGGATATCACTGCTATCAACTTCATACAAAATTTTATCCAACATTCTTCTCTCAAGGTTAAGTCCATACACAGATGAAATTATTGGGGATCATCAGTGTGGGTTTTGATGTAACAGATCAACTACAGATCAGATCTTTTGCATTCGTCAGACATTGGAGGAAAAATGGGAGTACATCACGAGACAGTACATCAGTTATTTGTAGACTTCAAGAAAGCCTATGACTCAGTTAGGTGGGAAGTATTGTACAATATTCTGATAGAGTTTGTGATACCCATGAAACTGGTTAGGCTGATTAAAATGTGTTTAAAAGAAACATATAGTAAAGTCCATATAGGTAAACATATGTCTGATAAATTTCCTATCCAGAATGGTCTAAGACAAGGAGATGCTTTATCACCACTCCTTTCCAACTTTGCTTTGGAATATGCCACTAGGAAGGTCCAGGAAAACCAGGTGGGACTGAAATTAAATGGAACACATCAGCTGTTGATCTATGCTGATGATGTGAATCTACTGGGTGATAATATAGATACCATAAAGAAAAACACACAAACTTTGGTTGATGATAGTAAGGAAGTTGGTCTAGAAGTAAACGTAGAGAAAGCTAAGTATATCTTGCTGTCTTGTCACCAAAATGCAGGGCAAAATCATGACATGAAGATAGGTAATAGATGTTTTGAAAATGTGGCACAGTTCCTATATATAGGAATGACTATAACAAATCAAAACCTCATTCAGAAGGAAATTAAGACGAGATTGAACTCGAGTAACGCTTGCTACCATCCAGCCCAGAACCTTTTATTTCCTCATCTGCTGTCTAAAAACATAAAAATTAGAATATACAAAACTATATTTTTGCTTGTGGTTCTGTATGGGTGTGAAACTTCGTCTCTGACATTAAGGGAGGAACATAGACTGAGGGTGTATGAGAGGAGGTTGATGAGGAGAATATTTGGACTGAAGAGAGATGAAGTGACAGAAGGTTGGAGAAAACTGCATGGAACTTCATAACTTGTATTCTTCTCCAAGTATAAATAGAATGATCAAGTCAAGGAGGGTGAAATGGGAGCGTATGTAGCATGAATGGGGGAGAAGAGGACTGCATATAGGATATTGGTAAGAAAGCCAGAAGGAAAGAGGGCAGTGGGAAGACCAAGACATAGATGGGTGGACAACATTAGAGGGGATCCTAGAGAGACAGGATGTGGTGGAATAGACTGGATTGATGTGGCTCAAGATAGAAGGACCAGTGGAGGATTCTTCTGAACACGGTAATGAACATTCTGGTTCCAAACAATGTTGGGAAGTTCTTAAATAGCTGTATGACTGGCGGTCTCTCAAGAAGGGCTCAGCTCCATGAAGTTAGTTATTTGCTATGACTGACCATCTACGTGTATAACAACAATTTGTTTATAAATTCACTACAGTTCAGTCACATGAAATAATCTTCATCTGGTTCCCTTTAAGAAGCTATTGCTGCTTATTTGTATATATTTCAGTCCCTTGAGAAATTCTGATGAAACTTGATAAATGGTACTTCTACTATATGAGTATTACAGCCTGTAAATTTCATTCATTTTACTTAATTGTAAGGGCTCAACTGAACGTTTTATATATATATTTTTTGGTCTCTGCTGTCTGATAATCACCATTTTTCATTACATGTACGTTAATCTTCGTAGACAAGGTAGAGTATGTATTTTTGTACACGAAAAGTTTAAATTTTCAAATGTTAACTTAAATGAATTTTCCAAAGAGCAAGACTTAGAAGTATGTGCAGTTAAACTTTGATTCCAATCTGGTAACTTTTCATATTTCCTAAATGGTTTAGATGCCATTCTAAAATCCCTGTACAATACTAATTTATAATTCATTATATCTGGCGATATAAATGTAAATTATCTTGTTGGCAATCATAGGAAAAAACAACTATACCCCTTGTTATCTTCTTTTAAGCTCTCTAATACAGTGCACTTTCCTACTAGAATCCAAAATAATCCAATCTCTGCAAATGATAATATTTTAACTGATTTTAACAGAAGTGGAAATTATATCATTAAATTTACTTTTTAATGTTCTATCTGATCATAATGGCCAGGTTATATACATAAATAATATTAGATTACAAACACATAACAGTTTGATTCAGGTGAGATATGAAACTTGGGAGAGTATTTTCGTTGATCAGGATGTTTATACAATATTCATCTCCTTTCTTAACATTTGTCTAAGAATGTCCTACTCTAATTTCCCCCCCCCCCAAAAAAAGTTAAGGTTAATCCATTGATAGCAGGCGGTATAAAGATTTCGTGTCAGCACAAAAGAGAGCTCTATTTAGCTCTTAGGAATAGTAATGATCCAAATCTAAATTATTATTATTATTATTATTATAAAACAGACTGAAAAAATTGGCTAATGTTATTAATGGAGCTAAAAATCTTCATTATTATAGATTAATTTCTAATTCTAGTAACAAAATGAAAACCACTTGGAGCATTATAAAATCAGTCACAGGAAGAAAAATTAATAATGCAGGTATACAGTTTTTAAACACTGATGGGAATTAACTGATAATCATCTATGATTACAGATTTTAAATAATTATTTTCTAACTATAGCTGACAAAATCAATACCAATAATGCAAACGGTGGCCACGTTATAGAGTCTGATACTGAGAAATATTTAAATTATCTGTCTCAAGCTTTCACAACTCACTTCCATATAATTAAACTCAACCATAGTAAAGAAATTGAAAATATAATTAAGTCATTAAACCAAAAAATTCTAATGGATATGAAATTTTGATTAGAATTTTAAAAATCAGAGTACCTTTCATTAGCTCCCCATTAACTTATATTTGTAACAGATCTCTGTGAACTGGGGTCTTCCCAACTTGGTTGAAATATTCAGAAATAAAACCATTATTTTAAAATGGAGATAAAACTAATATTACTGACTACAGACATTCTTTTCTGATGATGTTGAAAATGTTATATATGCAAGGCTGCACCAACATAAAATGAGTAACAACTTATTAGCAAATGAACAACACGCTTTTAGGAGTAATTCATCTACAGAAACGGCCTTGTATAAATTAATGAATGAAATATTAAATGTAGTGAATAACAAAATATTAGTTAATATTAAATATTAATTTCCTCAAAATATTAGTCAATGTCATTTTCTGTGCTTTGAAGAAAGCTTTTGAGTGTGTCAGTAATGACATTTTAGTATCTAAACTGGAATTTTACGAACTAGTTGGTAAGGCTAATGCATTGGTAAAGCCCTACCTCAAAGACAGATACCAGAGATTTGTAATCAATAATTGGCATATTCATTTCAGATGGGGCATAGTTAATAACGGTGTTCCCCAGGGATTGATTCTAGGACCATTAATGTTTCTTTTATATATAAATATCTTGCCAAACATTACAATTAGTCAATCTGAAACTATTTTTTTTACAGATGACACCTGTATAATTATCACGAATTCCAGCCTTTTAGATTATGAAAACAACATTATTCAAATATTTAAAAATATAAATGATTGGTTTACAGCTAATTTATTGACACTAAATTTCGATAACACATATTTTATACAATTTTTGACTAAGAATATCTATCCAGTGAATATGCATATTGACTATGGTAACAATCTGATTGCTAAATCTACTAATACCAAATTTCTTGGATTAATCATCAACAATATTAGAGTCCATTGTTTATCTTCCATCAAAATTGCAACACTTTTTACATTCTACACTTCAACACTACATGTTTCGGCCCAAACAGCCATCTTCAGGTGTTCTTATGTTACAGCTTGCAAGCTGCTGAGAAAAACACCTTGATACATTTACGAAAATGAAGACACCTCAGGTGAGGTGAAATAATATGCAACAGACATTTTAAAGGATTTTATCTCGTTTTACTTAAAAAGAAGACTACAGCGTATGACTTTAACATGAATTAAAACAGTGTAGCAGTTTTTAACACAGTTTTAGTAAAATATCTGTAATATAAAAATACCTGAAGATGGCTGTATGGGGCCGAAACATGTAGTTTTGAAGTGTAGAATGTAAAAAGTGTTGCAGTTTTGACGGAAGATAAACAATGGACCCTAATTTGAACAATTGCAACGGGATGCTGAAATACAGAATCAATAATATGTTGTCATGAAAAAAGCATGTCCACTGGCTTATGTCTAAATTAGGGCTGTTAGACTTTATATGTCACAGGAAACAATATTAATTTATTTCTCATATTTTCATTCTTTTATGACTTTTGGTATAATTTTCTGGGACAATTCTCCCCTTAATATTCATACTTTTAGGCTACAGAAAAGGGTAATTAGAATTATTACTAATTCTAGAAACAGAGATTCTTGCAGGGAATTGTTTATGAAACTGAAAATTTTGCCCCTCCAATCACAGTACATATTTTTTTCTATTGTTATTTATGGTTAAAAACAAAGAACAATTTAAATCTAACTCTGAGATTCATAACCTTAATACAAGACACAATAACAATGCCCATTATCCAATATGTAACTTAACAGTATTTCTAAAAGGAACATATTAATTTGGAATCAAGGTTTGTAATATTCTTCCTTCTAGCATAAAGAGGTTAGCTCATGACATGAAACAATTTAGATTTGCTTTAAAATTTTAAAACTTTTAAATTTGTTTTACTCGGAAGAATATTTTAACTTCAATATTAATTAACCATCTTGGTCTGTTATAGGCTGGACGCCTAGTAGTATATATTTATGTTTGATTATTGTCATTTTTTTCATATTAATATGTTGCATGTTTTTATAAATATATTTTATAACTATTTATTTAGCTTATTTAGTGAACAATACTGTATCAACTGTTGATATTAGGTAGCACTAAATTAACAATTTGTAGTACAAAGCAGTAATCCTCAAGGATGGAAAACGAAGCATTCCTGGCAAATATTTAATCACTATTCTGGCAGTTACATGTGGGGAATGTGGAAAAATGATTAAATGCCTCAGTAAGATTCATAACAAAGGCCAGAATGCATGATATCTTAAGTATAAAAGACTACTAATGATTAAGCCATAACATTTGTTATCAATACAGAATATCTGAGAAATGACAGACACCCTTCTCTGTGGATTTTATAGCAAGACAAACTTACCCACACTTCCATTCATGATGTTTACAGTCCCCTCCACAGCCAAATGGTTCATCTGATTTGTCCTCACAGTCTGAGAAGCCATCACAAAACTGAATATGTGGAATGCACTGACCGTTGTTACAGGTGAACTGGTCTGAACTAGGACATGCTAGTACAGTGGAAAAGTGCAACATACATTAGGTGTTTTCTGGTATTCCCGCTTTATGTTATAGAACTTGCAGGGTGCCTATAAAACATGTTCTGTGTTTGAAGTGTTATATTTTTGTAACCTTAACGTGTAATTGAATGAAACAAAAATGAAAATGATAATACACTTTGTGTATGCATTAGTAATGTTCCACATTTTTATCCTGCATAAAGTGGCAGATATTGAAATGACAGACACATTCGAGTATTTCTCATATTATGGTTTCAGTAACTACTGCAATATTATTAGGGGCACACGGTAGTGTAGTTGGTTGAGGCACTATAATACAAGCCAGAAGATTGTGGGTTCAAGTCCCGAAGAGGTCAATTTTCTCAATTTACCCAATCCTTCCAGCCACACTATGGTCCTGGGGTCGACTTGGCTTCTAACAGAAATGAGTACCAGGAGTATTCT
>NW_019731248.1:5729-9127 GCF_002891405.2 Cryptotermes secundus | reverse complement strand
TACCTTTTACTGCAATCATATACTGTAATGTTTCTACACTGCCTACATGTTCAATGGCTCCATATATTGCTGCTGTTATGTACCTCCAAAAAAGTGAAATCAAAGGCCATTAAATCCAGGGATCTATGATATATTGCTTCCCCTCCCCATTCATCAACCTGGAAACTTCAATCACAGTAGTTTGAAGAAAGGTGCAAAATCTTGTTGGAAATCTTCAATGTCTTCTTCAGTCAGATGTGGAAGAATGAAGTATACAGACATCTCAAGGTAAATGGTTCCTGTTATATAGCCTCATGTATCTGCAATATTATGAGAGGTGCGCAAGTAAAACTTCATTACCACAAATTCTTAGTATGCATCACCATTTTGATTTTTATTCTATTCTGTTATGTATCATGGTTACAAAAATGTAACACCTGGAAACATAAAAAGATATTTTACATACATTACCTACTTTCTTTTAAATATTAATATCTAAATATACTACCTAACTCAGCAACTAACACCATGGGGCTAAGCCCTTCAGAAGCCACCAGTCACTCAGCTACTCAAGAATTTCCCAACAATTTATGGAACCAAAATGTTCATTACCATGTTCATAAGAGCCCTCCACTGGTCCCTGTCTTGATGCAGATTAATCCATTCTGTATCACCCCATCCATTTTAACATCATTCTCCCACCTACATCTAGATCTCTCCTTCTGGTTTTCCACCAAAATTATGTATGCATTCTTCCTCTCNTTTTAACATCATTCTCCCACCTACATCTAGATCTCTCCTTCTGGTTATATATGCATTCTTCTTCTCTCCCATGTGTGCTACATGCCTTGCCCTTCTAATCCTACTTGACTTCATCATTCTAATTATATTTGGTGAAAAAATCAAGTTATGAAGCCCCTCATTATGAACTTTTCTCTCTCTTCCTATTATTTCATGTTCCTTCAGTCCAAATATTCTGCTCACAATTACCCTCAGTCTCTGTTCTTCTCTTAATCTCAGAGACCAAGTGTCACACCCATACAAAACTACATGAAAGTTATAGTTTTATATACTTTAATTCTTACATTTTTAGACAGCAGATGAGAAGACAAAAGGTTATGAATGGTAACAGTCTAAATAGACAGGCTTATAAAATAGTGTTTATATGAAGAGTACTGTTTTCTGAAATGTGATGGAATGTGGTCTGCTTGGAGTTCACTGACATCTCAATGTACAGCCTCCATCCACAGGGTAGAGAGCAAGTCAAGCAAGCAGTTCTTTTTTCTGAATAAACTCAGTACTGATACCTGCATGTCCACATTTATTTTGGACTGTCCATATCAAAATGTAATCTTAAACCAAACATGGCCACAGAAAATTTTTGCCCAAGAACTGCTGCTCTTCACTGTACACTGTCTGGCTGCTAAGGACCACGCATACCAGTGGTGCAGTTGAGCTCATCGGAGCCATCCCAACAGTCTATGATGCCATCACACCTCTTCTTAAGCGGAAGACAGGAGGTATTGTTGCCACAGTGGAAATGGGATGTCAGATTACATGCTGAAATCGAAACAGTAGAAACAAATTGTAAATTTGAATCCAGTACAGTTGATGCATGAATATCTTAATTTAAATCTTCCATAATCTCATTCAGTTTCCAAATTGATAAAGACATCATGGTTATTTGGCCAATTCCACCTTTTATATGAATAAAACATGGTAATCTACTTTCAAAAATATCTTAAAAAAAGATGTTTGAGGAATTATATCGTTCCACTTACAGGGACTTAATTAAGATGCTGCACGACCTGATGACATTTACCATAATAAACAGAAGGCTAAGATTACCTCTGAAAGAGGTAATTGTGGATAGCTGTTTGGCTTTTCAAAACATTTAAAGATGGTAAAATTTTAGAGCCTAATTCAAGATGATGATGATGATGATGATGATGACAAAGAGGAGGAGGAGGAGGTGGTGATATGTCATTCCATGTAACATGATATCTGCAGCTGACAGAGTATGATTAAAGCAAAGTGAATCCTTAGAAGGTGCAGTTTAATTGAAGTAAATGTGGTATTAGAGTTCAAATAAAGAAAGAAAGAAAAAACAGCTGAATGCCAGTTGTGAAACTGAAGCCTAACAGCTGTGTACATAGCCCCCTCTAAGCTCATTTATTTGCTGAACAATGATTTAGTTGGCACTGTTTGTATGGCTTCTGTTAATGTTTCTCTTCCTGTCATGTCCCACACAGGAGGAAATGAAACATTTGTATTTCTGCCCAGTAGGAAAAAAATGACAAATGAGAGAATAAGTTAATAATTACAGAAGAATAGCGTGATTTATGTCCTGAGGAACTGAAATTGTATGTGAATGTTACAAAAGAATAAGTGATAGCAGAAAATGATTTAATCATGATTACATCAATCTAAATAAGTAAACAGAATATAGGAGGAAGAGTGTATCCATAGGATGAGCAAGGATTTTTCTCTTATGCATAATTTTAAGGGTGGCTCTGGAGAATCCACACAACCTCACATACAATGGAAACCACGTGCTGTTCCCTGGGGCTAAAGCAGCCATACTGTGAAGCTCACCTCTCACTTCCACGTAGTTCTGAGGTTAAGAATGGTGCAGCTATACCACTGCTCTCCTATATGTCTTCAGGACTCACTCACTCATGGAGCTTAGCCCTTCTTGAGAAGCCACCAATTGTGCAGCTACTCAAGAATTTCCCAGCTTTTTATGGAAAACAAAGGTTCATTACCATGTTCTCAAGAGCCCTCCACTGGTCCATATCTTGAGCCAGATCAATCCAATTCATACCATAAAATCCTGTCTCTCTAAGATCCATTTTAATATTGCTCATCCACCTACGCCTTGGCGGTCTCTTTCCTTCCGGTTTTCCCACCAATATCCTATATGCATTCCTTTTTCACCCCCATTCGTGCTACTTGTCCTACCCACCTCATCCTCCTTGACTTGATCATTCTAATTATATGAGGGGCAGTCAAATGAAAATTAGTCAGAAGCCAAAACATGTTAAAGAACATTTTTTACTTCAAAAGTAATCTCCAAAACTGTTAATACTGTAACGTGTTTCATTACTGAATACGCCGTAGAGATCGTTAATTGGTTTATTGAACAATCTACAAATAACGGCTACAATTAATTATCACAATGTGACAGGTTTCCACAGTTTACAAACCCTACAACAAAATCTCTTGACACTATCTTCCAGAGTCTTCACCTATTAATATCGCGGGAGCTATACAAATCTCCCTGAATTACACACTCCAGATATAACTGGACTACAGCACTCACTAAGTCTCGAAAGCACACAATAAGTCTTCCGCTCGCTGACTTCTTAGTTATCGCACACTCGCAGGCTGCTACCTTGAGAACTGTTGATAACACACTG
>NW_019731248.1:0-4878 GCF_002891405.2 Cryptotermes secundus | reverse complement strand
AGGGACGCCCATGGCGTGGCTGCTCGTGCACTTCACTTTCGCCACTGTTGAAACGCACTACCCACCGAATCACTGTGCTGACATCCACTGTATTGTCTCCGTACACCTTTAGCAAGTGTCGATGGATGTCAATGGCTACAATTTGTTCAGCAGTGAGAAATTCAATAACACATTTCTCTTTCATACGCACTTCTATGTCAGACGCCATTTTGGTAACTGCTCTGCTGTTGCTATCTGTCGCACGACAACCAAATTAACAGTACATTGGCGGGAAGGTTCAACCTTTACTACAACACCACCAACATCCAGCTCAGATGTTACATATTAACACAAAAAATAGGAGGCATTATATACGGAACGCACCACATAGAACCCACTGCATGCCTATTTTGCGGTACAGCAGGTGTTTTGTCAGAAGGGCGTGTATGGAACAGTACTTATTCCCATCAAAAGACTAATTTATTCCACAGTGATCCGTCGGTTTTCCCAGATATTACCATCCAACGCAGCAATAACATCAGGAGTGATGACACGATGAGCCTGTCCTGGGCGAACATCATCTTGCAGTGACACATGTCCCTCTTGGAATCTCTTATGCCATGCCAGCACATACGAACGTGACATGCTGTGTTCGCCGTAAACAACAGACATGCGATGATGAATTTCTCATCCTCCTACTCCTTCAACAGTCCAAAAGCGCACTGCACTTCGCTGTTCTTCTTTACTCGACTCCATTACTGATGTTTGACGACCACACGTAGCACTAACCTTACTTCCAGCACAATAAACAAACGAATAGTGTGCAAGGGCACTTAGTGGCTAATGGGAAGAAATTCTTTGTAAAACCGCCAGCTGGAATAAAGCAGTGGTCCAGATGTACCANACTTGCGTGCTGTGTGAGTTATGCGTGGTGACCCATTTTCATTTGACTGCCCCTTATACTTGGAGAAGAGTACAAGTTATGAAGCTCCTCATTATGCAGTTTTCTCCAACCTCCTGTTACTTCATCTTCCTTCAGTCCAAATATTCTCCTCAGCACCATGTTCTCAAACACCCTCAGTCTATGTTTGTCCCTTAATGTCAGAGACCAACTTTTACATCCATACAGAACCACAAGCAAAATTATTGTTTTTATATTCTAATTTTTTTGTTTTTGGACAGCAGATGGGAAGACTAAAGGTTCTGGGCTGAATAGTAGTAAGCATTACCCGAGTTCAATCTGCTTTTAATTTCCTCCTAAATCAGGTGTTGATTTGTTATCGTCATTCCCAAATATCTTGTCTTCAGGACATCATGATTAATTAAGTATGGGGACAACTTCTTTACCTACATATCTGATTACCTTTTTCAACAGTACATTTATATCTGCAATAACTATTTTACATATATATATAAAATTGGAGGCATGAGGTATCATATAATGTTACTTGTTCTACATCCTAGGCTTTGCCAAAAAAGATTAATTGAATTTAAAGAATAAATGAAATGAAATGAAATAGTTGATTGAGGCACTGTGTTACAAGCCAGAAGGTTGCAAGTTCGATTCCCAATGAGGTCATTGGATTTTTCAGTTTACTTTATCCTTCCAGCTGCAATATGGTCCTGAGGTCAACTCAGCCTCTAACAGAAATAAATACCAGGAATATTCCTGGGGATAAAGGGCGGCAGGTGTATAAGGCTGACAACCTCATCACCATCTGTGAGCTGATTGTCTAGAAAATGTGGGAGCCTCAATGGCTTACAACCTTATGGAACTCCACAGCCTGTTACAGGAATAGCTTTACCTTTATATACCTATATATGTAATTTATTCCTGATGTACATCTCTTTAATACGTATCATATATTGACTAGAATTCATGAAGACTCTTATATTTTTCTGTTGCTAATTAGGACTGTGATATGAATTTTATATTATTGTTATGTCTGAAGATGTTGCAATCCTTTCTTCCATTGTGTTCCTCAGCAACAAAGCACGTATAATGGTGAATTAAAGAAGACTGAACTTGAAATATTTTTCAGATTAACCCAAATGGTTTAATTTTCCTTTAACTGTGACAAGAGGTTTAAAATGTTAGATGAATTTTGACACTCTCTCAATTAATATTATATTAAATTTCTCATTATTTCTGTTAACTATTAATTGTCCTGTGTTCTTTTAAGACTGAGTTTCTGTTGCAAAAAAAAACGCTGGCTAGAGTGTACAGCATTCACAGCTGATTCAGATTTCAAGGAAATCGTGGCGACTGGTTGAGATGAGAAATGAGGAGTTAGCAGGCCAGTAAAGGAAAAAGTTCTAGAACATACTGGGAACAAATATTTTCTTCATAATACTAACATAGTTAGAATGGCTAGAGTTCAGGCAATAATTTACAAATATTGTGCTTCATGTTTTGAAGACATGGCAAAGTGAAAAATTGATGGCAATGGAAATGGACTTCTGGAGATGATTGGCAAGAATATCAAGGAGAGACAACATTCAAAATTATGTAATTACAGAAAAAAATGTTCACGAAATGTGATCATAGTATGAGATAATGACATAGCCATTAATATATGAAGTATACGTAGTATGGACTCATCCAAAGAATGGCAGACAATAGGTGATGCAGAAAAGTGTTCAAGCGAAGACCATTAGAAAAAATTAAATGAGGAACACCAAGAATTGGATGAGGGGGAATCATGGTGCAATGACCGAGAAAGAAATGGAAGGATGGATACAGAAGAACGGTTATTGGGAACTGAAAAATTAAACTGACGTTAAATCAATAAGGGTATGTATAACTTGCAGGAGAAGCAGAACTGTTCATTCAACGCCTTGGCATATTTCCTAGAAGGCAGTATACAATAAATGAGCATTCTGAAATAGAAACATCACTTATGTTATAAAGAAAATGGAACAATTTTCTATCTTGTGTACTTTCACAGACCTCTATGTGAGAGGTATAGAGGCTGATGTAAGAAGGCGGTGGAGAGACTGAAATATCTGCTATTTGGCCAGATTATGGCGACGGATATTACAGCGTAAATTCACTTAAAATTAAGTATAGATTCAGCCAATGACATGTGAGCATGGCCTGGGCTCATTAACTCTGAGTGAAGCAGAGAAGTGTTTTTTTCTACTACCCAACCTGTGAGCTGATGCTTAAAGTGGTCACTGGTGTGATGTTTTCAGACTGAATGACATAAAAGTATGGCGAGGGTCAAACTTGCTGATGGCGGCAGCAACAGTACATTACATTTCAAGATGAAGCTCTCAAAAACTGAAATGGGAGTGTGGCAAAATGCCATAGATATTCAAGTAGTTTTACTGTAGGCATAAGTGCAATGTGTCGCATTACTGTGCACTCTCCATACACAGGAGAATATTGTCTTCTGGGTTCTGATGCTGTATAGTCAGGCACAACTTTGTGGATGTTTTCAGAGAAACAAGGGTAAAATTCTGCCAGAATACATAGCATCACATCCCATAACACATTTTTCTTCATAGTAAATGTCATTAGAACTTTAAATCTGAGTGTCTGTGTAGTTTATTTCCTTCCTTAATTGTAGGAGTGAGCTGAGATATTTGGTGCTGTAACGTCAAGTGGGCCTACTGTACCAGTTCCTGATGCTGTATGACTATGGAGTGATGATGGAATGATAGTTGGCAGGGGAAATATGAAATGATCTTACAAAAAACCATCCAAATGCCAAACTGTCTACCACAAATTCCATATGGACTGCCCAGGAATGGAAGTTTGTCACTACTCAGATATTTGGCTGGAGATGCGAAGTTGCTTGAACCCAACAATAACACTGCTCTAGTGTCACAGCCTATAGTAATGATCTTTATCATGCAATAACACACATTTCCTGAATAAAAGAACAATCAGTGGAAGTGAATGCGTGAATTTGCTACTCAGAAATTGGTCTGATAATGAAATGTGATTGGTATAAAAGGTTGTATGCTATTCAGTGTTTTCTTCAGAATGTAAAGGTTAAAAACATAAGCATCCAGTGAGATGAGGGAATGATTATAATTGGTGAAGATGCATCCATTTTAAAAGAAAAGTTCATGGCCTATTTAGCATTCTCCTTTGGAGACTGAGGAAAACTAACTGAAACCTCAGTCAAAATAGTACCTCACCAAGATTTCAACGTTTTAGCTCCTGAATAAAAGTCCAGAAAAGAGTTACAATCACATCTGTCTGTGTAATGTGCATCAGCAACAGCATATTTTCAGTCATCAGAAGCATGTTCAAAGATCATTGAAGGTCACAGCGCGAGAGCCAGTTTTTATGGCTCACCCCTCATACTCGTACTCATACTCATACTCATACTCAAGCATGTTCAAACATGAAAATATGTTATTCTTCTTGGTTCAAGATTGAGACAACATTTAACACACATGTAAAAATTACAGAATGGTGCATGAAATGATCCAATATTTGATTTAGTATTAATTATTCAGCCATGCAATGAACAATGTTTTGTAATGTGGTAACACTTACAGTAGATCATGGAGATTAGTTCTGACTCTTTCTGAGAGTGCTACTGTCGCATTGTTCCTGTTCATGTGCCAGTTTACACAAAATGACTGATAAAGGAAGACTGTCTGTAGAACAATGCATAAAAACAGTGTTGTTCTTTATTGAAACAAGAAGTGTTGTGGCCACACAGAGTTTGTTTCATGCCCATTTTCAAACATGATGGGCACCTGCATTCAAAACAATTCATAAATATTATAACCAGTTTAATAATGATGGTTCAGTGTTGGTGAGGAAATGTCACCAGCCCTCATTTGTGCATTCTCTGGAGAACATTGATGCTGTCAGAGTGGTGCTGCAAAGAAGTCCAGTAAATAAACAAGGAAGGCCGCAGCACAACTAGGGATATC
>NW_019731247.1:0-336 GCF_002891405.2 Cryptotermes secundus | reverse complement strand
TTAAGAAGGGAGCGGATGTAATGGACAAAGAAGATGCTGCAAGAATAGCCTCCGAAGAAAAGGAACGGGGATGCACAGTTAGGCTATTACGGACGAACAGCCTTAAGGAGGGAGCAGTGTGACATGTTGCGCCAGCCGAGCCCCCCCACACACCATCAGTGACGTGGCGGATGAGTCAGCGCTCCCCTCCCACCCCTCAGCGGTAACGTAACGCTCGCGTGATAGGCGAGTAATCACCCCGCATCCTGGTAGCTATGCGCGGTGACGTCAGGAGCGGAGCCGAAGAGAGAAGAGCGGAGCCGAAGATAGCCGACCCCCCGCAACCTGGTCGCTAGG
>NW_019731246.1:0-1123 GCF_002891405.2 Cryptotermes secundus | reverse complement strand
TTGCGTTGTTAGCTTGCAAGCTTTGCGTTGCTAGCTTGCTAGTTTTGCGTTTTTCGCTTACCAGCTTTGCGTTGCTAGCTTGCTAACTTTGCGTTGCTATGTTGGTAGATTGGTAGATATGCGTTGCTAGCTTTCTAGCTTTGCGTTGCTATCTTGCTATCTTTCTGTTGTTAGCTCCTTAGCTTCTTGTTGCTAGCTTGCTTGTTTTGCGTTGCTATATTGCTACCTCTGCGTTGCTAGCTTGGGAGTTTTGCGTTGCAAGCTTGCTAGATTTGCGTTGCTAGCTTGCTTGTTTTTCTTTGCTAGCTTGGTAACTTTGCGTTGCTAGCTTGCTAGCTTTGCGATCTATCTTGCTATTATTACGTTGCTAGCTTGCTATCTTTGCGTTTCTCTCTTGTTAGCTCTCCGTCGCTAGCTTTCTAGCTTTGCGTTTCTAGCTTGCTAGCTTTGCGTTGCTAACTATCTAGCTTTGCGTTGCTAGCTTGGTAGCTATGCGTTGCTAGTTTGCTAGCTTTGCGTTGCTTGCTTGCGTGATTTGCGTTTGTTTCTTGCTAGAATTCATTCGTAACTTTGTAGCTTTGCGTTGCTAGCTTGCTATCATTGCGATCTATTTTGTTATTATTGCGTTGCTAGCTTGCTATCTTTGCGTTGCTAGCTTGTTAGCTTTCCGTCTCTAGCTTTCTAGCTTTGCGTTTCTAGCTTGATTTATTTGAGTTGCNTAGCTGTGATTTGCTAGATTGCTATCTTTGCGTTGCTATCTTGCTAGATTTGCGTTGTTAGCTTGCTAGCTTTGCGTTGCTAGCTTGCCAGATCTGCGTTGCTATCTTGCCAGTTTTGTGTTGCTAGCTTGAATGCTTTGCGTTTCTATATTGTTAGATTTGCGTTGATAGTTTGCCAGCATTTGGTTGCTAGCTTGCTAGCTTTCCGTTGCTAGATTGGTAGCTTGCTAGATATGCTTTGCTAGCTTGCTAGCTTTGCGTTGACACATTGCTAGCTTTGCGCTGTCATTTTCGAGCTTTGCTTTGCTAGTTTGCCAACTTTGCGTTGCTAGCTTGCCAGGTTTGCGTTGTAAGCTTTGCCAGCTATGCGTGGCTAGGTTTCTAGATTTGCGTGGCTAGCTTTC
>NW_019731245.1:0-11729 GCF_002891405.2 Cryptotermes secundus | reverse complement strand
ACCCGTGCAGGTGTGGGGTCTTTGCAATGATGGTACATACAAGTAATTTTCCTTTCGCTGTAGTTATTCGAAGTAATGGAAATAATTATTAATGATAATTACTAAGCGTGGCTATATGCCGGGGACGATTACACTTGCTAGCTTTGCGCTGTTAGCGTGTTAACTTTGCGTTGCTAGCTTGTTAGTTTTGCGTTACTTGCTTGCTTTGTGTTCCTTGATTGCTAGATTTGCGTTGCTAGCTAGCTAGCTTTGCGTTTCTAGCTTGGTAGCCTTGCATTGCTAGCTTGCTAGCTTTGCGTTGCCAGCTTGATAGGTTTGCGTTTGCTACCTTGCTAGCTTGGCGTTTCTAGCTACATAGATTTGCGTTGCTTGCTTGCTAGATTGCTCGATATGCGTTGCTAGCTTGATAGTTTGCGTTGCTATCTTGCTAGCTTTGCGTTCCAATCTTGCTAGCTTCGCGTTGCTAGCTTCCTATCTTCGCGTTGCTAGCTTGCTAGTTTGGCGTTGCCAGCTAGGTAGCTTTGCGTTGCTAGCTTGGTAGTTTTGAGTTGCTAGCTTGGTAGCTTTACGTTTCTATCTTGCTAGCTTTGCGTTCTAGCTTGATAATTTTGCGTTGCTAGATTGCTATCTTTGCATTTCTAGCTTGCTAGCTTTGCGTTGCTAGCATGCTACTGTGCGTTGCTAGCTAGCTAGCTTTGCCTTGATAGCTGGCTAGATTTGCGTGGCTAGCTTTCTATCTATGCTATGTTAGCATGCTTGCATTTCCTTGCTAGCTTGCAAGCTTTGCTTTGCAATCTTGCCAGCTGTGCGTTGCTAGCTTGCCAGCAGTGCGTTGCAAGTTTGGTAGCTTTGCGTTGCTAGCTTGCAAGTTTACGTTGTTAGCTTGCAGATTTGAGTTGCTAGCTTGCTAGATTTGCGTCGCTAGCTTGCTAGCTTTGCGTTTCTAACTTCCAAGATTTGCTTTGCTAGCTTGCTATCATTTCGTTGCTAGCTTGCTAGCTTGCTTGATTTGCGTTGCTAGCTTGCTAGCATTGCGTTGCTAGCTTGCTAGCTTTGAATTGCTAACTTGATAGCATTGCTTTGCTAGTTTACATGCTTTGCGTTACAAGCTTCCTATCTATGCGTTGCTAGCTTGCTAGCTTTGCGTTGGTAGCTTGATAGCATTGAGGTTTTAGCTTGATAGATATGCGTTGCTTGCTTGATAGCTTGGCGTTGCTATCTTGCTAGTTTGCGTAGCAAGCTTGCTAGCTTTGCGTTGCTAGCTTGCTAGCTTGGCGTTGTTAACTTGCTAGTTTGCGTTGCTAGCTTTCTAGCTTTTCGTTGCTCGCTGGCAACTCTGCGTTGCTAGCTTGCTAAATTGCTAGATTTGAGTTGCAATGTTGCTATTTTGCCTTGCTCTCTTACTACATTTTCGTTGCTAGCTTGCCAGCTTTGCGTTGCTAACTTCCTAGAATTGCGTTGCTAGCTTGCTGGCCTTGTGTTGCTAACTTGCTAGCTTACTAAATTTGCATTGCTAGCTTGCTAGCTTTTCGTTTCTAGCTTGCTAGCTATGCGTTGATAGCTTGTTATCTTTCCGTTGCTAGCTTGCTAGCTTGATAGATATGCTTTGCTAGCTTACTAGCTTTGCGTTGCTAACTAGCCAGCTTTGCTTGTAAAGCTTGACAGATTTGCGTTGCTAACTTGAGATTTTGCTTTGCTAGCTTGCCAGCTTTGCGTTGCTAGCTTGCCAGGTTTGCGTTGCAAGCTTGCTAACTTGCTAGATATGCGTTGCTAGTTTGCTAGCCTTGCGTTTTTATCTTGATAAATTTGAGTTGCTAGCATGCCAGTTTTGCGATGCAATCTTTCTATATTTGCGGGCTACCTTGCTAGGTTTGCGTTGCTAGCTTGCTAGGTTTGCGTTGCTAGATTGCTAGCTTTGCGTTGCTAGCTTGCTAGCTTCCCGTTGCTCGCTTACTAACTCTGCGATTCTAGCTTCCTAGATTTGTTAGATTTGCGTTGCTACCTTGCTATCTTGCTAGAATTTCGTTGCTACCATGTTATCTTGCTAGATTTGCCTTTCTAGCTTCCTAGCTTTGGGTTGCTAGCTTGTTATCTTTGGGTTGCTAGCTTGCTAGCTTTCCGTTGCTAGCTTGCTAACTTGCTAGATATGCGTTGCTATCTTGCTAGCTTTCCGTTGATAGCTTCCTAGCTGGCTAGATATTCGTTGCTAGCTTGCATATTTTGCGTTGCAAGCTTGCTAGTTTTGCATTGATAGCTGGCCAGCGTTGCGTTTCTAGATTGTTAGCTTTGCGTTGCTAGCTTGCTTGTTTGCGTTGCTAGCTTGCTAGTTTGGCGTTGCTAGCTTGGTAGTTATGCGTTGCTAGCTTGGTAGCTTTGCGTTGCCAGTTTGCTTGATTTGCGTTCTAGCTTGCTTGCTTTGCGTTTCTAGCTTGCTATCTTTGCTTTGCTAGCTTGCTAGATATGCGTTGCTAACTTGTTAGCTTTGCGTTGATAGCTTGCTAGCTTGCTAGATATGCGTTGCTAACTTGTTAGCTTTGCGTTGATAGCTTGTTAGTTTGAATTGATAGCTTGCTAGCTTGCTAGATATGCGTTGCTAACTTGTTAGCTTTGCGTTGATAGCTTGTTAGTTTGAATTGATAGCTTGCTAGCTTGCTAGATATGCGTTGCTAACTTGTTAGCTTTGCGTTGATAGCTTGTTAGTTTGAATTGATAGCTTGCTAGCTTGCTAGATATGCGTTGCTAACTTGTTAGCTTTGCGTTGATAGCTTGTTAGTTTGAATTGATAGCTTGCTAGCTTGCTAGATATGCGTTGCTAACTTGTTAGCTTTGCGTTGATAGCTTGTTAGTTTGAATTGATAGCTTGCTAGCTTGCTAGATATGCGTTGCTAACTTGTTAGCTTTGCGTTGATAGCTTGTTAGTTTGAATTGATAGCTTGCTAGCTTGCTAGATATGCGTTGCTAACTTGTTAGCTTTGCGTTGATAGCTTGTTAGTTTGAATTGATAGCTTGCTAGCTTGCTAGATATGCGTTGCTAACTTGTTAGCTTTGCGTTGATAGCTTGTTAGTTTGAATTGATAGCTTGCTAGCTTGCTAGATATGCGTTGCTAACTTGTTAGCTTTGCGTTGATAGCTTGTTAGTTTGAATTGATAGCTTGCTAGCTTGCTAGATATGCGTTGCTAACTTGTTAGCTTTGCGTTGATAGCTTGTTAGTTTGAATTGATAGCTTGCTAGCTTGCTAGATATGCGTTGCTAACTTGTTAGCTTTGCGTTGATAGCTTGTTAGTTTGAATTGATAGCTTGCTAGCTTGCTAGATATGCGTTGCTAACTTGTTAGCTTTGCGTTGATAGCTTGTTAGTTTGAATTGATAGCTTGCTAGCTTGCTAGATATGCGTTGCTAACTTGTTAGCTTTGCGTTGATAGCTTGTTAGTTTGAATTGATAGCTTGCTAGCTTGCTAGATATGCGTTGCTAACTTGTTAGCTTTGCGTTGATAGCTTGTTAGTTTGAATTGATAGCTTGCTAGCTTGCTAGATATGCGTTGCTAACTTGTTAGCTTTGCGTTGATAGCTTGTTAGTTTGAATTGATAGCTTGCTAGCTTGCTAGATATGCGTTGCTAACTTGTTAGCTTTGCGTTGATAGCTTGTTAGTTTGAATTGATAGCTTGCTAGCTTGCTAGATATGCGTTGCTAACTTGTTAGCTTTGCGTTGATAGCTTGTTAGTTTGAATTGATAGCTTGCTAGCTTGCTAGATATGCGTTGCTAACTTGTTAGCTTTGCGTTGATAGCTTGTTAGTTTGAATTGATAGCTTGCTAGCTTGCTAGATATGCGTTGCTAACTTGTTAGCTTTGCGTTGATAGCTTGTTAGTTTGAATTGATAGCTTGCTAGCTTGCTAGATATGCGTTGCTAACTTGTTAGCTTTGCGTTGATAGCTTGTTAGTTTGAATTGATAGCTTGCTAGCTTGCTAGATATGCGTTGCTAACTTGTTAGCTTTGCGTTGATAGCTTGTTAGTTTGAATTGATAGCTTGCTAGCTTGCTAGATATGCGTTGCTAACTTGTAAGCTTGCCAGCTTTGAGTTGTTATTTTGCCAGCTTTCAGTTGCTAGCTAGCTAGATTGTTAGATTTGCGTTGCTATAATGATAACTTTGAGTTGCTATCTTGCTAGCTTTGCGTTTCTAGCTAGCTAGCTTTGCGTTGCTAGCTTGCTAGCTTTGCGTTGCTAGCTTGGTAGTTTTGCGCTGCTAGCTTATTAGCTTTGCGTTGCTAGCTTACTTGCTTTGCGTTGCTAGATTGTTAGTTTTGCGTTGCAAGCTTGGTAGTGTGTCGTTGCAGGCTTGGTAGCTTTCCGTTGCTAGCTTGCTTTCTTTGCGTTCTAGCTTGCGTGCTTTGCGATACTAGATTGCTATCTTTGATTTGCTAGCTTGCTATCTTTGCGTCTCTATCTTCCTAACTTTCCTTTGCTAGCTTGCTAGATATGCGTTGTTGCGTACAGCTTTGCGTTGCTAGCTTGCCAGCTTTTCTTTGCTACCTGGCCAGCTTTACCTTGTTAACTTGCCAGCTTTGCGTTGCTGGCTTCCAAGTTTGCATTGCAAGCTTGCCAGCTTTGCGTTGCTATCATGCTAGATATTCGTGGCTAGCTTCCTAGCTTTTCGTTGCTTCCTTGCTATCTTTCCGTTGCTAGCTTGTTAGCTTTGCGTTCTAGCTAACTTGCTATCTTGCAAGATTTGCGTTTCTAACTTGCTAGCTTTGCGTTACAAGCTTCCTATCTTTACGTTTTTAGATTGCTAGCTTTCCGTTGACAGCTTGCTAGCTTGCTAGATATGCGTTGCTATCTTGCTAGATTTTCGTTGCTAGCTTGCAAGCTTTGCGTTGCTACCTTGCCAGCATTGCGTTGCTAGCTTCCCTGCTTTGCGTTTCTAGATTGCCAGCTTTGCGTTGTTAGCTTGCCAGCTTTGCGTTGCTAGATTACCAGTTTTGCGTTGCTAGCTTGCCAGCTTTGTTTGCTAGCTTGCTAGCTTGCTAGATATGCTTTCCTAGCTTCATAATTTTGCGTTGCTAACTTGCTAGCTTTGCGTTGCTACATTGCTAGATTTGCGATGCTAGCTTGCTAGATTTGGTTTGCTAGCTTGATAGTTTTTCGTTACACGCTTGCAAGGTTTGCTTTCCTAGCTTGCCAGATTTGCGTTGCTAGCTTGCTAGATTTACGTGCCTAGGTTGAAATATTCCCTTTGTTAACATGCTAGCTTTCCATTGCTAGTTTGCTAGCTTTGCGTTGCTAGCTTGCTAGCCTTGCTTTGCTAGCTTGGTAACATTACTTTGCTAGCTTGCTAGCATTGCGTTGCTAACATGCAAGTTTGCCGTTGCTAGATTGCTAGCTTGCTAGATTGCAAAAATTTGCGTTTCACACTTACTAGCTTTGCGTTGCTAGCTTGCCAGCTTTGCGTTGCTAACTTCCTAACTCTGCCTTGCTAGCTTCCTAGCTTGCTAAATTTGCGTTGCTAGTTTGCTAGTTTTGCGTTGCTAGCTTGCTAGCTTTGCGTTCCTAGCTTGCTATCTCTCCCTTGCTAACTTCCTTGCTTGCTAGATGTGGGTTGATAACTTGCTAGTTTTGCGTTGTTAGCTTATTAGATTTCGTTTCTAGCTTGCTAGCTTCGCCTTATTGGCTTGCTAGCTTGGCGTTGCTATCTTGCTAGCGTTGCGTTGCTAGCTGGCTAGCTTTGCGTTGCTCGCTTGCTATCTCTGCGTTGCTAGCCTGCTAGATTTCTACATTTGCGTTGGTAACTTGCTAGCTTTGCGTTGTTATTTTACATGATTTTCCTTGCTAACCTCCTAGCTCTGCGTTGGTAGCTGGCTAGCTTTGAGTTTCTAGCTTGCTAGCTTGATATATTTGCGTTGCTAGTTTGCTAGCTATGCGTTGCTAGCATGCCAACTTTAAATTGCTAGCTTGCTAACTTGCTAGATATGCGTTGCTAGCTTGCTAGGTTTGCGTTGCTAGCTTATTAACTTTGCGTTGCTAACTTGCTAGCTTTGCCTTGCTAGCTTGCTAACTTGGCGTTATTCTCTTGCTTGTTTGCGTTGGTAGCTTTCTAGCTTTGCGTTGCTCACTTGTTAGCTCTGCGTTGCTAGATTCCTAGATTGCTAGATTTGCGTTGCTAAGTTGCTAGCTTTACATAGTTATCTTACTAGATTTGCGTTGCTAGCTTGCAACTTTGCGTTGCTAACTTCCTAGCTTTTCGTTGCTAGCTTGCTAGTTTTGCGTTGCTAACTTGCTATCTTGCTAGATTTGCGTTGCTAGCTTGTCAGCTTTACGTTGCTAAGTTTGAGTTGCTAGATTTGCGTTGCTAGCATTGCGTTGCTAGCTTGCTAGTTTTGCGTTAGTAGCTTGTAAGTTTCATTGCTACTTTGCTAACATTCTACATATGCCTTGCTTTGTTACTAGCTTTGCGTTGCTAGTTTGCCAGCTTTGCGTTGAGAGCTTCCCAGTTTGCGATGCTAACTAGCCATCTTTGCGCATCTACCTGGCCATTTTTGCGTTGCTAACTTGCCAGATTTTCGTTGCTAGCTTGCTAGATTAGTAGATTTGGGTTGCTAACTTGCTAGCTTTGCGTTGTTATGTTGCTGGCTTTACGTTGCTAGATTGCTGGGTTTGCGTTGCTATCTTGCTAGATTTGCGTTGCTAGCTTTAAAGTTTTGCGCTGGTAGCTTGTTAAGTTTGCATTGCTAGCTTGTTTGCTTTGCGTTGCTAGCCTCCTAATTTTGCGTTGCTAACATGGTATTTTTGCGTTCTATCTTGCTAGATTTTGCGTTCCTAGCTTGCTTGCTTTGCGTTCTATCTTGCTTGCTTTACTTTACTAGCTTGCTATTTTTGCTTTGCTAGCTTGCTAGCTTTGCGTTTCTAGCTTGCTACCTTTCCGTTGCTAGCTTGCCAGCTTTGCGTTGCTAGCTTGCAAGATTTGCATTGCTAGCTTGCCAGATATGCTTTGCTGGCTTGCAAGTATGCGTTGTTTGCTTGCCACCTTTGCTTTGCTAGCTTGCCATCTTTGCGTTGCTAGCTTGCTAGATTTGCGTGGCTAGCTTGCTAGCTTTACGTGGATAACTTGCTGATTTCCATTGCTAGATTCCTAGCTTTGCGTATCAAAAATTGCTAGCTTTGCTTTGCTCGCTATCTAGCTCTGCGTTGCTAGCTGGCTAATTTGCTCGATATGCGTTGGTATCTTGTTAGCTTTGCGTTGCTAGCTTGCTAGATTTGAGTTGCTACCTTGGTAACTTTGCGTTGCTAGCTTGCTAGATTTCCCTTCTAGCTTGCTAATTTTTCGTTTCTATCTTTCTACCTTGGCCTTGCTAACTTGCTAATTTTAAATTTTTAGCTTGATAGCTTTGCGTTGCTAACTTGCTAGCTTTGCTTTGCTAGCTTGCCAGATATGTGTTGCTATCTTGCCAGCTGTGCGTTGCTATCTTGCTAGCTGTGCGTTGCTAGCTTTACCAGCTTGCGTTCCTTGCTTGCCATCTTTGCATTGCTAACTTACAAGCTTAGCGTTGTTAGCTTTCTAGCTTTGCGTTGCTTGCTTGCTAGATTTGCGTTGCTAGCTTGCTAGATTTGCGTTGATAGCTTGATAGATTTGCGTTGCTGGCTTGCTAGCTTAGCTTTGCTAGCTTGCTAGCTTTGCTTTGTTAACTTGCCAGTTTTGCGTTGCTATTTTGCCAGCTGTGCGTTTCTAGCTTGCCAGGAGTGCGCTTCTAGCTTGCCAGCTTTGCGTTGCTAGCTTATTAAATTTGATTTGACAGCTTGCTATCTTTGCTTTGCTATCTTGCTGGCTTTGCTTTTCTAGATTGCTAGCTTTGCCTTCCCAGCTGGCTTGCATGGCGTTGCTAACTTGCTAGCATAGCGTTGCTAGTTTGTTAGCTTTGCCTTGCTAGCTGGCTAGCCAGGCTTTGCTATCTTGCTAGTTTTCCATTGCTAGCTTGCTATCTTTGCTTTGCTCGCTTGCTTGCTCTGCGTTGCTAGCTTTCTAGATTGCTAGATTAGCGTTGCTATCTTGCTAGCTTTGAGCTGCTATCTTACTAGATTTGCGTTGCTAGCTTGCTAACTTTGCGTTACTAGCTGTCTAGCTTTGCGTTGCTAACTTCCTAGCTTTGCGTTCCTAGCTTGCTAGCTCTGCCTATGTAGCTTGCTAGCTGGCCAGATTGTAAGATTTGTGTTGCTAGCTTGCTATCTTTCCCTTGCTAGGTTCCAAGCTTGCTAGATATGCGTTGTTAAATGCTATCTTTGCGTTGCTAACTTATTAGCTTTTCGTTGTTAGCTTGCTAATTTTGCCTTGCTAGCTTGCTAGCTTGGCGTTGCAATTTTGCTAGCTTTGCGTTGCTCGCTTTCTAGCTCTGCGTTGCTAGCTTGCTAATTTGCTAGATTTGCGTTGATAGCTTGCTAGCTTTGAGTTGCAATCTTATTAGATTTGCGTTGCTAGTTTCCTAGCTTTGCGTTGCTAGCTTGCTAACTTTGCGTTGCTAACTTACTAGCTTTGCGTTTCTAGTTTCCTAGCTTTGCGTTGCTATCTTGTTAGCTTGCTAGATTTTCGATGCTAGCTTGCTAGCTTTGCGTTGCTACCTTGATACCTTTGCGTTGTTAGCTTGCTAGCTTTCCCTTGCTAGTTTGCTAGCTTGCTAGATATGCGTTGCTAGCTTACTAGTTTTGCGTTGCTTGTTTAATATATCCGTTGATAGCTTGCTTGATTTGCCTTTCTAAGTTGGCTTTGCAAGCTTGCTAGATATGCTTTGCTAGCTTACTAGCTTTGCGTTGCGCTCTTGGCAACATTACGTTTGCTAGCTTGCAAGTTTGCTTTGCTAGCTGGCCAGCTTTGCGTTGCTAACTTGCCTGCTTTCCGTATCTAGATTGCCAGTTTTGCGCTCTTAGCTTGCCAGCTTTGCGTTGCAAGCTTGCCAGCTTTGCGTTGCTAGATTGACTGGTTTGCGTTTCTAGATTTCCAGCTTTGCGTTGCTAGCTTGCTAGATTTACGTGGCTAGATCGAAAGCTTTCTTTGCTAATTTGCTAGCTTTCCGTAGCTAGCTTGCTAGCCTTGGGTTGCTAGCTTGGTAGCTTTGTATTCCTAGCTTGCTAGCTTTGCATCGCTAGCTTGCTTTGCGTTCCTTGTTTGCTAGATTTCGTTGCTAGCTTGCTAGCTTTGCGTTGCTTGCTTGTAACATTACGTTGCTAGCTTGCTAGCTTTGCGTCGCTAAGTTGTTTGCTTGAAGTTGCTAACTTGCTAACTTGCTAGATTGCTAAATTTGCGTTGCTAACTTGGTATCTGTGCGTTGCTAGTGTGCTAGTTTTGAGTTGCTAGCTTGATAGCTTTGCGTTGCTAGCTTGCTAGCTTTGCTTTGCTTGCAAACTAGCTTTGAGCTTGCAAATTTGAGTCGCTATCTTGCCAGCTATGCGTTGCTTGCTTATTAGCTTTTGAGTTGCTAGCTTCCTAGCTTTGCATTGCTAGCTTTGAGTTTGCAAGCTCGCTATCTTTGCGTTTCTAGTTCTCTAGCATTGCGTTGCTAGCTTACTAGCTTTGTTTTGCTAGCTTGGCAGCTTTGCGTTGCTAGCTTGCCTGCTTTGCGATGCCAACTATCCAGCTTTGCGTTTCTAGCTTGCCAACTTTACGTTCTTAGCTTGCCAGCATTGCGATCCAAGCTTGCCAGTTTTTCGGTGCTAGCTTGCCAGCTTTAATTTGCTAGCTTGCAAGATTGGTAAATTTGCGTTACTAACATTCTCGCTTTGCATTGCTACCTAGATAAATTTCGTTGGTAGCTTGCTATCCTTGAATTGCTAACTTGTTTAGTTAGTGCTTGCTTCCTTGCTGGCTTGGCGTTACTAGCTAGCTAGCTTTGCGTTGCTATATAGTTAGATTTGCGTTGCTTGAATGCTAGATTGCTTGATATGCGTTGCTAGCCTAATAGTTTTGCTTTGTATTCCTGCTAGCTTTGCGTTGCCAACTTGCTAGCTTTGCCTTGCTAGCCATCTTGCTTTGCGTTGCTAACTTGATAGCTTTGCGTTGCTAGCTTGCTAGATTTTAATTTCTAGCTTGATAGCTTTGCTTTCCAAGCATGCTAGCTTTGAGTTGCTATCTTACTAGATTTGCGTTGCTAGCTTGCTAACTTTTCGTTGCTTACTTCGTAGCATTGCGTTGCTAGCTTGCTAGCTTGCTAGCTTTGCGTTGTTATCTTTCTAGCTTTGCGTTGCCAGCTTGCTAACTTTCCCTTTCTAGTTTGCTAGCTTGCTTGATTTGCCTTGCTAGCTTGGCTTTGCTATCTTGCTAAATATGCGTTGCTAGCTTACTAGCTTCACGTTTCTAGCTTGCCAGGTTGCGTTTCTAGCTCGTCTGCTTTACGTTGCTAACTAGCCAGCTTTGCCTGTCAAGCTTGCCAACTTTGCGTTGCTAGCTTGACAGCTTTGAATTTCTAGCTTGCTAGCTTGATTGATATTCGTTGCTAGCTTGCTAACTTTGCGTTTCTAACTTGATAAAGTTGCGTTGCAAACTTGCCAGCTTTGCGTTGCTAACATGAATGCTATGCGTTGGTAGCTTGCAAGGTTCCGTTGTTAGCTTGCCAGATTTGCTTTGTTAGCTAGCCAGCTTTGCGTTGCTATCTTGCTAGATTTCCTGTTGCTACCTTGCTAACTTTGCGTTGCTAGCTTGCTAGATTTGCGTTGCTAGCTTGCTAGCTTTGCGTTGCTATCTTGCTAGCTTCTCGTTGCTCGTTTGCTAGATCTGTGTTTCTACCTTGCTATCTTTCTAGATTTGCGTTGCTAGCTTGCTAGCTTTGCGTTGCTAGCTTGCTATTTATGTTTGTAGCTTGCTAGCTTTCCGTTGCAAGCTTGCTAGCTTGCTAGCTTGCTAGATATGCGTTGTTACCTTGCAAGTTTTGCGTTGCTAGCTTGCAAGATTTGCGTTGCTAGCTTGTAAACTTTGCGTTGCTAGCTTGCCTGCTTTGCGTTTCTAGATTGGCAGCATTGCTATGTTACCTTTTCAGCTTTGCTTTGCTTGCTTGCCAGCATTGCGTTGCTAGCTTTCTAGCTTTGCTCTGCTAGATTGTTTCCTTGCTAATTATGCGTTGCTATCTTGCTAAATTTGCGTTGTTATCTAGCTAGCTTTGCGTTGCTAGATTGATGCTTTGCGTAGCTAACTAACTTGTTTTGCTTTGCTTGCTTGCCAACTTTGCGTTACTAACTTGCCAGGTTTGCGTTGCTTGCTTGCTAGATTTACGTGGCTAGCTGGAAAGCTTTGCTTTGCTACCTTCCTAGCTTTCCGTTGCTAGCTTGATTGCTTTGAGGTGCTAACTAGCCAGCTTTGTGTTTCTAGCTTGCCAGGTTTACTTTTCTAGCTTGCCAGCATTGCGATGCAAGCTTGCCAGGTTTGCGGTGCTTGCTTGCCAGCTTTAAATTGCTAGCTTGCTAGATTGGTTGATTTGCGTTGCTAATCTTCTAGCTTTGCATAGCTACCTTGCTAGATTGCGTTGGTAGCTTGCTATCTTTGCGTTGCTTGCTTGGTAGCTTTGTGCTGCTAGCTTGTTAGCTTTGCGTTGCCAACTTGCTTGCTTTGCGTTGCTATCTTGATAGTTTAGCGTTGCTAGACTTGTAACTTTGCGTTTCTAGCTTGATAGCTTTGCGTTGCTAGCTTGCTTGCTTTGCGTTCTAGCTTGGTTGCTTTGCGTTGCTTGCTTGCTATCTTTGCTTTGCTAGCATGCT
>NW_019731244.1:0-385 GCF_002891405.2 Cryptotermes secundus | reverse complement strand
AGCATCCCAAAGCTAGCAAGCAAGCAAAGGAAAGCTAGCAAGGTAAAAAAGCAAAGCTGGCAAGCTAGGAACGCATATCTAGCAAGCTAGCAACGGAAAGCTAGCAAGCTAGCAACTCAAAGATAGCAAGCTAGCAACGCAAACAAGCAAGCTAGATCGCAGAGCTAGCGAGCTAGAAACGCAAAGCAAACCAGCTAGCAACGCAAAGCTCCCAAGATAGTAACGAAAACAAGTAAGTTAGCAACGCAAAGGAAGCAAGGTAGAAAAGCAAAGCTAGCAAGCTATCTACGCAAAGATAGCAAGCAAGAAACGCAAAGCAAGCAAGCAAACAAAAACTATAAAGCTAGCAACACAAAGATAGCAAATTAGAAATCCAAACAAGCAA
>NW_019731243.1:0-707 GCF_002891405.2 Cryptotermes secundus | reverse complement strand
GGCCAACTTTCGGTCTCGTCCAATTGCACCCTCGCATAATGACGTCCTCAACTTTTAAACAGGTAACACATAGGTAGGACGCAATAGTTCAAAAGAGAATAAGATATTGGAGAGTGCAATATTAAAGGAGAGAAGGAAAAGGGAAAATTTTTTGAGCGTGTTTTCGAAAGTTTCATTTCTCAATAGACCACGAAAACAAATTTTTCCTTTCTCAATTGATTATAGTTGTAGTTTCAATTGTATTAGTTTCCGGTATGCATTGGACTGGAATTAGAAAGTCAGTTTCGTCAAACTTCCCTTTCTAGCATGTTTCCAGAAGAACAGTTAAGTGACGGCTACTACTTCATTTTGGAGTGTGACATAAAATCATTTACCCAGTTGAAATGCTCAGTGGTTTTCGTGTACTACATCACAGGGAACAATTGAAAAATAATTAATAATACGTGGTTCAACTTATTACAGTTAATCAGAAACTGGACGGCCAGGTTACATTGGCATCGGCAGCGAATGCCAAGAGTGCCTCAACGATGCCGGATTCTCGAGGCTTCACGAGCAACCAGTACTTCCGAGGCTGTCCAATTCTGCACTATCCCACGCCTGATTGGAGTAAAGTTAAGGCGAAAACTGACTCCAACAATAAACCGACCAATATAAGCGAAAAGAGAGAGGTGAGTAGTGCGGTAGCATGCTGCGACGTTCAGATGGAG
>NW_019731242.1:0-873 GCF_002891405.2 Cryptotermes secundus | reverse complement strand
AAAAAACTGCTGGTGGTATAATAGCATACTTTCTTACCGACTGGGTGGGTTGTATGATAGCATACTTTCTTACCGACCGAGCCCTCGGCACTGGCGGCAGCCATTTTTTTTATCAAGAGAGTGTCCGCCGGCCACCGCGGTAACAGTGATGCTTCATGACGTCACGCTGGCTGTTTTGCCCGCCAATAGCATTGAGTTGTATTCCCCTGACCACGAGTGACCAACAGCCACACAAGTAGATCAAAGTCTTGCAGTTAGGTTTCTGATCTTACATGTATGATGGAAGTGTGTAAGTTTTATGTATACTTTAGGAAATAATTAGATCATTCGAGAGAAATTCAGTTTCCACATATTCTTACAAATTATGGTGTTCGTGATATCATTCCGCAGTTTGAAGTTCTAGTTGGGAGTCTGCTAAACTTCACAGTGCTCGTTTTGCGGGTCAAGTATCTAGTAGAATGTACATTTTTACTGTTTTCTGCCCTTTCTCGCCTGTTCGCATACCAATCTGACTTGTAAAGGAAGTCGTGAGAGCTGATGGTCTATGGTATGTACGTATATGCAAGGCATACAAATGCATTTTTGCGGGTCTGCATTGTAAATTTGTGGGGTAGGTTTACTGTTTCTAGGACGTAACTGTGCAGTGTGGTAGCTAGTTACCGACGTTTTGGAAGCAAGATGCTCACACAAAATGGGTGAACTAGCTTTCTTCAGAACTGAGCAACAATCTGTAAGACTACACAACGTGTAATAAGACACTAAGCTTCATAATCACTGCCGGCCTCTAGTGAGAACAAAGAAGTCCAAGTCAGTGTGTTCAAAATAATCAGTATGTTTCCTTACAGACTTGGGCAAATACTCAGAGCTAGGTAC
>NW_019731241.1:273810-275537 GCF_002891405.2 Cryptotermes secundus | reverse complement strand
TTTTTCTTTCCTATCGCTGTGTACTGCCAAGGTACTTGCCCAATAGTGCTAACGAAATAATCAGCTAAGGTATCTCGAATTCTCTGCACATTTGCTCGACTTCCAACAGTGTCCATTTCCAATTCAGTGTCTTCAAATCCTACAACATTCAAAGTATCTTCCAACTGAAATCCATAGCGATCACGAACGAAGTTATGCAATACACAGCAGCCTTTATCAATGTCATCTGTAAAATCAACACTCGTCTCCAATGCTCGGTGAAATATTCTCCATTTGTTACAGAGTATTACAGGCTAATGTCAATAAAATCCATGTTCGCAGCATGAAACCTCGCCAAAGACTGACTTGGCATTACGTGGAATATAGCGCTTGATAGGCAATCTGCTTCACGTCCGCGGATTTCGACGGAAGAGCAGCGTCCGCTGTTTTCAGCTCTCGTGTGACGTTAGCCTTAATATGGAGTATATGCCGACGTACAGGGTATACACAATAGAATGGTACAATTTTAGTAGATAATAGAAATTTATTTCTCACTTCACACGGGCACAACATGCACCGTCAGCGGCAGCAACTGTCCAAGTTTCTCATGCGCCACCAGCAGTTCGATTTTCATGCTGACTGTGTGGCCGCGTAGCCAGTTTCAAAGCTGGTGTTGAAGCAGGATAAGCTCTGTTTTGAGGTGTCCAGATCTGTGATTACAGTGCAGCGTGTGTTTCGTGCACGGTTTCAAAAAGATGCACCACACAAGAATACATCAGCAGGTGGTACGGACTGTTTGTAGAAACTGGATGCTTGTGTAAAGGCAAGAATCCTGGTCGACCTCGTGTGTCTGATGACAACACTGAAAGAGTGCGTCAGGCGTTTCAGCGAGTCCCCACAAGTCAGTGGGTAGAGGAAGCAGGGAATGATGGTGTGGAAGGTGCTGCGTAAGCGGCTATGTTTTAAACCGTACAAGATTCCATTGGTTCAGGCCCTTAAACCAGCATACAAAGTGAAAAGGCGTGACTGTTGCGAGGAGACGAAATTGAAAAAGGAGGAAGATGGGTTGGTAGAAAGACTAATCTCCGATGAAACCACATTCCACATCAGTGGCAAGATGAACAGACACAATGTCCGTATCTGGGAACCGAGCGACCACATGCACAGACTGTGACTGTGACTGACTGGCGAGTCATTTTTGGACATGTTGGAAAGCTGGTTGTTACCCCAACTGAAAGGCCCGCCGCAAATTGAACCCAGCACAGGCCCAGCCCACGCCGAGCACACGCCTAGCCCATGGATCCCACGTCCATGGGCTGGATCGAGGTACCGCATATTGAACCCAGTACTGATCCACGTCAGCACCTAACATCATGGCATCCCTTGATCAAATCCTCATAGATTTAGACTCTGAGTCAGAAACTGAGGACCTAGTTTTATTGTATTCGTTATCTAGAAAAAGGGAAAAAAGAAAAAGAAGTGCTTAATTAGGTGCACGAAGTACTCGAGGGGAGTTTTTGTTAACTGAGGAAGTTCCAGACAACGTTTTTAGTGGTTGTTTCCGCCTCAACAGAATGCAGTTTGACGAAGTGCATAAATTAATAAAAAGCGACATTACAGGGAGAGAATGCAACGCTCAAAAACCGATGAGGAGTGAGGAAAAATTGGCCGTATGCCTCAGGTAAGATTGTTTGCTGTGCTTACCTAGTCTGTTGTTAAAACATGTTGCTTTAACGTAAAAATGTCCA
>NW_019731241.1:258336-271957 GCF_002891405.2 Cryptotermes secundus | reverse complement strand
TTTTTTTGTTTCTCTCAATTAATATTTTAATTAATTCTTTAATAATAAATAAAAATAAAACAGTATCAAAACTTACCGTCTGAACCGAGTTCAGCGCCAATTTCATCCCATACTTCATCCTTCAATTTCGTCCTTATGTAGTCTGGATGACTTGTATCGTACAATACTGTTTTTTCCCGCACGAGTTCAATTAAACTTTCGTCGCACATATTTTAAACAAACCCACGCGTCCCACGACCCACGAAATCTGTGCGAATCTCACAAACAAACCCACGGCTGGTTGACGACAAACTGGGCTGGCAGTTGAGTGGGTCCAATATGCACCGCTTCACTACAAACTGTGTTTCACAGAATCTCCCATGCGTGGGCTGGGCCTGTGCTGGGTTCAATTTGCGGCGGGCCAAAGTGGCCGCGCCATAGCTCAAGCGGATAGTCGCTGGCTTCCTACCGTGGCGGCCCGGGTTTGATCTCGGGTCTGGTCAAGTGGGATTTGTGGTGGACAAAGTGGCGCTGGGGCGGGTCTTCTCAGAATACTTCGGTTTCCTCTGTCAATCTTCATTCCACCAAATTCTCCATCATCATAATCACCTGGGGCAGGGTACAATAGGCCAATTAGTGGCCGCCATGCCGAGTGGACCCAGTTAGACTCCACCACCCACTAAGCGAATTACCCCAAATGAATAATAATCATGACGATTACATTCTACAAATGGACGGAGCTCCCTCCTCCCATTTTCAGAGGAATGTACGAGTGTTTCTCAATCGTGTTCTTCCACAGCGCTGGATCGGACTTGCTGTTACAAATGGAGACCATTAGCCACCCCGTTCACCAGATCTTACACCGTGCGATTTCTTTTTGGGGGGTTCGTTAAAGACAGCGTGCATGTCTCGTCATTGCCCACGTCCATCCGTGAACTTCGTGATCGGATAACGCATGCACTGCAGGCCATTACAGTGGACATGCTACACCGGTTCTGGGATGAGTTTGATTACCGTGTAGATGTTTGTCGTCTGACCCAACGTGCACACATTAAAGGTTTGTAATTAACGCACGAGAAACTTGGAGAGTTGCCGCCGCTGATGGTGCATGTTGTGCCCATGTAAGTTGAGGGATAAATTTCTTATTACCTTTTGAAACCGCATCATTCTCTTATGTATACAGTGGAACCTCGCTTAACGAGCACCTCTCATAACGAGTAATTCGCATAACGAGCAAAACAAATTGTAAAAAAAATGACTCGCTTAATGAGCGACGTTTCGCATAACGAGTGACGAGAGGGAAAGTCCCGGATTGTGAGCTTGCTACATCAGCCTGTGTTTAGCACGCTTTCCGCTAGCATGTTAGTGTCGCTTGTGATCACACATTTTTCCAAACTTGTGTTCAGACATATTATTTGTGATTTTTTTGTGCAAAGTTTAATAACCCTTGCAAAAATGTCCCCGAAGGAAAAGCGGCAAAAAGACAGCCATAAGGGAATAAAAATAACCGTAACAATTAAACGTAAAATCATTGAAAAGAGAGAAAGAGGTGTGAGCGTGGCTGATCTAGCACCACATACAATCGGTCTACATCAACGATTTGCACAATTTGGAGTTGCATTGCATTGTGTTTCACAGCAAGACGTTGTGGAGGAGAGTTTGTCAGAGGAGGAGGAGGAGGTAACAGCAAATCAACAATCTTCTGGCGCAATAAGAGAAATGCTGAAAGCATGGGAAACTGCTGCATCATACATTGAAAAGCATCACCCTAATAAGGCAGTGGCTATGCTCGCTACAAATTTATTTAATGATAATGCAGTGTCGCATTTTCATCGAATTTTGAAGCGTCGGCAAAAGAAATATATCTATACAGCTTTCTAGTAAAAAAGAATTAGATATGTATCATAAATAATAAACTAATTATTTCGATTTTTTTTTCTGCAAATCGAATTCGCATTCCAGGTTGGTTCATTCTGCATAGAAGAAAAGGTGAAGATGATTCACGCTCCTTAACAATGTATATATAATTTTCTTTGAATAAACGTTATAAATAAAATTTTTTGAGTATTTGTTTCGGCATGGAACACATTATCATATTTTACATTAATTTATATAGAAATATTTGTTTCGCTTATCGAGTAAGATTCTGGAATGAATTATGCTCGTTAAGCCAAGTTCCACTATGTGTGCGCGCGCAATCTGCAGGACTATGTAGTCGTGAGAAGTTGCTAACCGCCGGCTGGAGGACGGGAACTGAAATTCTGTTTCGGACTTTGTATTTCTAAAGTCATGTTTGGACAATCTCTGACTGGCTGGTGAGGGTAAGACTGCCGGCGGTCGCAACGGAATATTTTTTATTCCAGTGCAGTTGCGACCGTGTTCATTTTTTTTGTATACAGTCAACTCTCGATTATCCGGGCTAATGGTGGGGATGGAAGTCACGGTTAATCGAAAACCCGGTTAAGCCAAATTTTATTATACGGGCTGGACGACTGTGAAGGGTCGGAGTTCGAGTCCCGGTAGGGTCAAGAATTTTAACTTCTCCAAATCGTCCAGACCGGCTCTGGGGTCCATCCAACCTCCTATCCAATGGGTACCGGGGGCTCTTTCCCCGGGGGTAAAGCGGCCGGGGCGTGAAGCTGACCACTCACCTCCAACTAGTGCCGAGGTCAAGAAAATTTGGATCTATACATCCACTCCCCCACACGCCTTAATGGCGTAGGGCTTAATTCGTTGAGCAGAGGAACAACTTTACCTTTTACCTTTTAATACCTTCATAATACTATAGACCTACCTGTATTTAAATTTATTCATCCTCATTTCTATGTCATCTCATGGCCTATTTAATACTTTCTTTACATTACACTCAGTATGAATTAGTTATTTCAATCACTGTTCAACAACATCCAGCACTTTTTACGGTCACACTTAACACTTAAAATAATTTAATACTGTCTTTTGCTTTTTCGCGGCATTTTCCTTTTTACGGATATCCGTACGAAGCCTACGTAATATTAGCTTGTCACTTAATAAACTGTCCTCTTCACTCTCAAGATAGTCTAGTAAGGATTCCAAATGATTAAGCGCAGCACCATGTGATACTTTCTTACTGGCAACACTGTCCACCTCTTCCTCATTCTCACTTTCTTCCCGCTCTTCTGGCTGCACCCCCATTGAAGTTACGATTTCGTCACTGCTTAACATTTCGAAGCCCGGTTCACACGAGTCACAGTTAAACCACTCTCTTATATTTTCCTCGTTGACTTCTTCACCACCATGAACTTGGTTAGCCACTTTTGTCAATTTTATGGCTATCTCATTTTCACTGAATCCAGTGAATCCATGGATTTCGTCATCTTCATTAGTGATGAAAGGCATCAGTTTCTTCCATGAATTTTTCAATACAGATGGCTTTACTGTATCCCACGCTGTTGAAATCTCGTATATGGCATCTAATACTGAAAAGGACTTCCAGAAACACGTCAGATCATTGCCTTCATCGATGTACTTTTGTAGCAAATTTGATCTGTAGATTCTCTTCATACTTGAGATAACTCCTTGATCCATTGGTTGGATAAGTGCGGTAACATTAGCGGGAAAATATTTCACAAAAATATTTCCATCATCTGACCTCAGGAGACTTTCGTTAGGATGTGAGGGCGCATTGTCAATGAGGAGCACAGCTTTCTCAGGTAGGCCTTGGGATTTTAGATGGTCACGAACTTGAGGCACGAATTTAAAATCAAACCATTCTTTAAATATCGCTCTATTCATCCAAGCTACTTTCTGGTTAAAATAATGGATAGGCAGACTTGAAGCTACTGTTCCTTTAAAAGAGCGTGGTCTTTTCGCTTTGCCGATAACTACTGGTATTAGTTTGTGTGTTCCTGATGCATTAGAACAGCACAAGACTGTCAATCTCTCCTTACTGGATTTGTGACCTGGAGCCTGTCTTTCATTTTGAAATGCCAATGTTCTGGTTGGCAAGCATTTCCAATAAAGACCCGTTTCATCGGCATTATAGATTTGTTCTGGCAGCAGATTTTCACTTTTCACAAAACTATCAAAATTGGTGCAAAATTGATCTGATGCTGACAAGTCCCCTGACAATTTCTCACCTTGAATACTGATTTCTCGTATTCCATGACGCTGCTTGAAACGTGTTAGCCAACCGGAAGAAGCGTCAAAACTCCCTTCTAGTTCAAGTGCTTCGAAAAAATATTTAGCTTGTTTAGCACAAACTGGTCCTGTTATTGTTGTTCCCTGTGCCCTTAGTTGATTAAACCAGGTCAGCATCGCTTTGTCGAGATCATCGTATGTTGATTTCTTCATGGTTTTTCTCTTCTTCATTCCGCTTGAATTAGAAGACGAAGCAAAGGAAATTAACTCATTCTTTTGTTTTTTCAAATCACGAACAGTTTGTTCTCCAATACCGTATTGCATTGCTAATTGTTTAACTACAGCTCCTTTTTCCAGCTGATTGATAATTTCAAGTTTCTGTTGAATACTTAACACAACACGCTTCCTTTTAAACCCCGACATTTTGCTAACGCACTTGAAGATCTATATTAAGAAACTGATACTTACTTTCACAATGCACTCTCACACTGAGATGGTACCGTTAAATAACCTGGGGCGGTGTATTTGTCCTTGAAACTTTCCAAAAATTCTTGCATTCTTTCACCCCCACCCTAGAACATTGTGTTCGCATAACGGGACGAAATAATGCAGAGCTCGGTTCACACTAGTGCGAAAATAGTGTTACAACTCACCATGTGAAACAAAAGTGAATGAATATTAAACAACATATAAACTTAAAAAAAAAAGCCCCGGTTAAGCCGCAAACCGGTTAATCCGCCCCCGGATAATCGAGAGTTGACTGTATTATTATTATTTTTGCTTACTTTTGGTGTAGCCTGTTCGATTGCTTTAATAAGGCTGGTGCAAATGGGGCAGTTTAGTTTTCTAATTGTTGTGCCTCGTCCTTTTGGGTTTTATGCCTTGCTTGTCTATTTCTGTATATTGTATGTGAGTTTCTCTTTTCTTATGTTGACTATTAAAAATTGTTATTGTTTGCTTTGAAAGCCGGCACATATGTTATCTCCTCCAGAAATGCTTGGACAACCCGCAACACCCCAAGGAGCTTGCAAAAGCGACAACAGAGCCAGAGACGAGGGATACTCCTCCCGACTTCTTATGAAGTGCTAGTAGGTGATAGTACGAGTAAGCGGTAGGAGGGGAGGGGTGGTTAACATATTAGGCAGATAGAAGTGCACACAGCTGAGCCGTTAATACCTGATCCCAGTATTAAAATGGATCTTTGAGATAGGATGGGATGGTGTTAATTGGATTGAGCTAGCTCAGGATAGGGACCAGTTGTGAACAAGGAAATGAACCTTCGGGTTCCATAAAATGCTGGGAAATTCTTGAGTAGCTGAAGGTTTAGCTTCTCAAGAAGGGCTCAGCTTGATAAGTAAGAAAATAGGTAAGTAAGTATGTATGAAATTTCGTTTCAGAATTATGTTCACTTATTCTACAGTAGCACACAAAGAGATGATTAGGAACTGCTTCTGGGATGTGACACCATGTGATGCAATATATACTGAAGTGCCAGAAGTCAGGGGATAGGTACCTACTATCGTGTAGGACCCCCTCTAGCCCAGCGAAATGCAACAACTCAACGTGGCATCGATTCCACAAGTGGACAGAAGACCTCTGGAGAGATGTTGAGCCATGCCGTCTGGATAGCCGCCTACAACTCCCTGGTATTTGTAGGTGCAGGATTTTAGGTGCGAATGGACCTCTCCACCAAGTCCCATAAATGCTCGATTGGGTTCATGTCGGGCGAACGTGGTGGCCACACCATTCGTCTTAACTCTCCAGAATGCTCCTCGAACCAATTTTGGACAACTCTGGCCCAATGACACGGTGCATTGTCCTTCCGGAATATCCCATCATTGCGGGGGTACATGAAGTCCATGAAGGGCTGCAAATGGTCACCAAGCAGTGTAATGTAGTGGTCACTGGTCACTGGTCAATGACGTGTTTAGGTGGACCAGCAGACCCAACTCATGCCACGTGAACACACCCCACACCAGTATGGAACCACCACCAGCCTGCACGGTGCCTTGTTGACAACTGGGGTCCATGGCCTCATGGGGTCTGCGTCACACCCAAACCATACCATCCGCCCGAAACAACTGGTACCGTGACTCATTGGACCACACCACGTTGCCAATCGTCCAGGGTCAAAGTGACGTCACAAGCCCAGGTGAGGCGCTGTGTCCGGTGTCATGGTGTTAACAGAGGCACTCTGGTCAGTCTTCTGATCCCATATCCCATGGAAGTTAAAGAACGCTGCACTGACCTGCTGGATATGCGTCTGGTACCTCCTGCATTGAATGTGGATGTGATTTCAGCCTGTGTCGCTTGTCTGTTACCACGGACAATTCTAGCTAGACGCCGCTGGTCACAATCATTAAGCACCCGTGGTTGGCCACCGCGCTGTCCACAGTGGGTGGAAATGCCTTCCACAAGGTATACCCGGTACACATGTGACACCATGGATCGAGGAATGTTGAATGACCATATAACTTCAGAAATGGAATATCCCATCCGCCTGGCACCCACTATCATGCCCCGTTCAAATTCTAATAAATCACGTCGGTTTGCCATGAGCCGATTGGCCGGTGTTCAACCTGACTCACAAAAGAACACCTCACAACTGATACTGCTCTGGGCATTCCCAAGCCGTCAAGGGATGGTGGCGCCACTTTAAAATAAATGTACATACTGCTAGCCCATGACTTGGCACTTGAGTATATAAATAGCAACATTCATGCAGAATATTGGTACAGATCTACCACAATGCACGGTGTCACAATCCAGAAAAGTGCTTACTTAATGCATGATAAACAGTCTTACAGGCACGGACACACGCATGTTAACATACAGTTCCTAGTAACAATGGGGACTGTTGTTATGATTAGTGGTCACGGCCATAATTGTTTATAGAGAAAGCAAAATGAAAGATGTCTCTACCATCTTCCAGAAGAAACATGGCTATGTTGCTTCCAAATGGCGGGAAACATGACACAAAATTGTATTTGACAAGTGCATAGGGAAAAACAAAATGGCATGTTTTATAAAACATGAACTCCAAACTTAAGTATGACAATGCACTTCCTCTGTGTTACATCATGCCATCTGCATTGGGGTGGGATCATTCTGGGCAGTACACTGATTTCAGAGAAGCATCCTGCCTCTCCCCACCCCATCGAACTTAAGGAAAACTGAGGTTGATCCAAAGTTGAGGCTCCCAAGTGTCCCATCTCTAATGATACTGTCCACATTTCAAACTGGTGCCCCCACATAGTTTATTCGCACCAATTTTTGTACTAGTGTAGAGCAAGGCATGATTTTCTTAAGCATTTATATAGCCTGTTCACTGAACTTAAGTTGCTTACCCTCTCCACTTACAGACTTCAGTGAAGATGACATAAAGAAAAACTACTGTAATGAAAGAATTCTAAGAATCTTTCTAGAAACACATGATTTATATAGTACTTTATTGCAAAATATTTTAAGTTTTAAGGCATTCTTTTCTAATGTTCTTGCCTTTCTTTTAATAGTTTCTGTTATTGTATCTGTATCAGTTACTAACTTTAAATTCGTGATCTGTGCAGCCTTTGACCCTTCTGTCATGTTTTTCCCCTTCATTCTTCTGTTAACATCCAACATGGAGATCCATGCACAACACAGCTAGGAATATCATTCAGTAATGTTTCAGGGAAGTTTGCTTCTGGCATACTCTAATAATGGTGCACTTAATAATTCCAAAGAATTGCTGAGACATATTTATTGTCATGTTAACATCGCTAAGCAACCAAAATTACTCACTCATTCAAGTTCTTTTATTATCTAAAATAATTTTGCTCTTAGCTGTTCTTTTCTCTAAATGTAATTTTTATTTATAAAGTAAACATTTTCATACTGTATTGATTATGTTATGTAATGCCTCCCTCAAGACTCTTTTTGGACTACTTTTCTTAGGGAAAGTTGCAGGTTTATATTATTTTATTATTATTTATTTATATGGCAAATGGGTTTTTTTCCTGGTGACAGTGGTACTACAATAAGACACATCACACAAAGTAACACACCACACTCAAAACTACACCAACAACAAAAGACATACTAGCACACAGTGAATACAATGAAAATACACTTACAACCATAACAAATACACTTACAACTACAATTATATAAATTAATACTAGCTGTGCCCGGCCACGCCTTGCGGTGGCTCAGTCTGCCTGTTCTTCCCCAGTTTAAATTACTCGACCCATTGCTTCCGCTCCGCGAGTATGACGACCCAAGCTTGTTCTTCTGAGAGGCATTATTTGGATGAACTAAAGCAGATCGATTGCACTGAGGAAGAAGAAAGAAAGTTATAACAAAAACATATGAAATTGCAAAACATTAAAAAGGAAAGAACATGAACTGGAAAACAAAGAAGAAAGAAAAAAATTAAAAATACCGACGAAATATTTCAAATCAAACGCAGATCAATCGACACAGCTCAATCCCACAGCCAATTGCGGTGTCGCCACAAAGTAGAGTATTTCAGGCAAGCATTTATTTCGTCTGCTGGTGTCGATCGAGGAATTACAGGTAATGTTTGCCTGAAATCTCCTGCAAGCAATGTTAATGCATTCCATGCAAATCTTGCAATGCTCGATGAAGAGCCTCGAGTGATTTTTTGTGTGCGATTGTGCATTAATCCCAAACAATAAGTTTGCATTTCTGCAATACCTTTCCCATGCCTGATCCTTTGGAAATATTGCACGTGGGATTTTCAATGAATTGCATGTTCAATGGCAATTTCAAAGCGGAATGTCGCAGCTATTCTGGACGACACAAGAGCTAAGGCTATGTCATTTTGGGATCGAATTGTGGCCAGGATAAATCTAATTAGGAACGTTTTACCAGTTCCTCCTGGCGCATCTAAGAAGATTTCTGCAACCCCGTTATTGACAGTTTGCATTATTTGATTGTAAATGCCTTTTTGCTCAAGCGTTAGCTTAGGAATATTTGATTGCACATATGACAAAAGATCACCCGTGTTGTAATTTTGTTCACGACGCAATTCTACATTGAACGAAGTAGCAGCAGATCGATTCGGTGATGGCATTCCCAATTGAGTGAGAACTTTGTTTGGGATTTCTAAGCACAAATCCTCAATCATTATCAACGCCTCGTTGTAGATTTCTGCTGTGAAATCCATGTTCATATTGGAATTATCCTTGCGCATTTGAAGTAAAATATCTTCAGCCATATGCTGCTTTGTTGATTCCGCAATTCCTACGCAACGACCCATTGTTATTGCGTTGTCTCTGTGTGAACGCTCTGTGTATTCGTCATAACCGTGAAGATTCGCTACAGTATCGCTACTGTTACTTCCTATGCAACGGTCTGTTCTAGTGTTTCCATAGTGGTCACTCTCCTGAATTCCAAATTCCAATTCCGGTTTTCAAAAGACGCATGTTTTTACCTGTCACAGGTGTGATATCTATATAATGGTTATATAAAAGCACGCGTGCGTTCGAATGCAACGTTGGGTCAAAATTTCAAAGCAATCAGTGAAGAACTTCGGAGATCTTCGAGGGCCAACAAACCAACATTTACATTTTTATTTATATAGTTTTATAAAGGAATAAATATACTATACACTACCCAGTAATAATACTGGACTGTGTAACGTCATGTTATGATGCACCCACATTTCACCATGACTTCCCCTTTATTCCACTTCACTGCCTTTTCGGGTGATTTCCCCTATACCTCCACTTCCCCTTATTTATTGCTTTCCTAACTCTTTTCCTAACATTACTTCATTTACAGGAGAGAGTCGGGGGCATGCAGTAGTGTAGTTGGTTGAGGCACTATGCTACAATCTGAAAGGTCACGGGTTCAAGTCCAGATGAGGTCACTGGATTTTTTTCAATTGACCTAATCCTTCCAGCTGCATTATGGCCCTGGGGTAAACTCAGCCTCTAACAGAAATGAGTACCAAAAATTAATTAAATAATTTTCCTGGGGAGTAGAGCATGGCCGGCTCGTAAGGATGACAACCTTACCACCATCTTTGAGCTGATTGGCTAGATAACGTGGGACCCTCAATGTCTGACAACCCTATGGACGTTCATGGCCTGTTACAGGGATAGCTTTACTTTATTACAGGAAAGAGAACTTAAAGCATCTGCAGGTAGGTGTTCCAAAGCTGTATGATCCTATTTACAAAGGAATATTTTCCGATATCTGTCTCTTGCCTTCTGCTCCAAATTTTCCTATCATGATCGATCCTGCTCAGATAGCATGGTCTTTGTAATCTATCGCCCATAGCCTTCCAAGCCCATTCTCCCGTGTACGCTTTGAAGAGTGCGCATATGAAAGCTATCTTTCTGCGCTGTGTCAAGGCTTCCCAATTTGAATCATTTCTATGGTGTGCAAATTTAGTCATGTTTTGAACCCAGTCTAGTGCATTTATCTGTCTCTTCCTGCAAGGATCCCAGCAAGCCACCCCATATTCAAGAATTGGATGCACTAGTGATGCGTAGGCTGAACTTTTAGTGTTACTATTTCTCTTTTTAAGAATTGTAAAATGAGGTGCTCTCCAAGCTTTTATCGCTGTGTGATGTGATCAATATGCAGTCTGACCGATTTTCCTGAAAGGTGGTATATACCTGAAACCACTTCAGTGCTGTATGTTTAATGGATGATAGCAACTTGGTAGACACCACTGGCCACCATAACCACAAGCATACCAGCATGTAGAATTGTAAATGCTCAAAGAGACTTCTGGTGCAATACTGTGAAGCACTATCATTTCATAGCTTCACTTGGTTTTTGTGACTCCTGCAGCCCAGTGGAATTACCCTGATTCAGTGATGAGGAATATTGATACATATTACAAGCCACTGGTGCATGGGGTGAAAAGTTGATAGGTTTCCTGACAGGACTGCCTGCAGGGGAAGTGGATGCGGATGGGTGAGTCTTATACGTAAGCCCATATGGGAAACATGAACTAACCATTTGTGAATGGAAGAGGAATTATGACTACAGAACCCCAGCTGAGCATGTAACCATTTTCTCTGTCTGCATCCCAAGGTGTGGAGACATGCAGACTAAAAGCATAGTAATTCCCTTCTAAGTTCAAAACTTTGTTAATGATTGTAGAACTTTCTCTTACATTCAGAGTGAATGATGTGGTGAAACATTATTTTTAATCTTCTTCACTATAGACCCTTTACCCACCGTGATGTACCACTGTCAATCATTCACTCTTTGACATCTCTTAAGACTGCAAACTTCTGGGACACAAATCTATGAGTCTGGTGCCATATCACAGAAAACAGCAGTCCTAACATTCAGTGCTGCAGGTGCAAAACTTACCTACAGCACTTTCTAAATTTGTACTGTTATACCAGAAAATGACCATTTGCATTATGATACTGAGTGTATCATAAGTGCAAAGTAGCAACACTGAAGGAGAACAAGGACTGAGACTGGTGAAGACAGTGGTAAAAGGGCATGGCCACATAGGAGGGGGTTACAATGTTTCTCTTCTTTCAAGTAGCACAGATAAGAGATGGGAGGTGTCACTCATTAGAACTGTAATATTATTTCAAATGAGACTCTTTTCCAATAGTAGTGTTTACTGGAGACGTGTTTGGTTTCTTTGCCAGAAGAGAAGATAACAATTTATTACAGAGAATCAAGAGCATTTTGTCAGTAAAACTAATGAAATACCCACAAGCATTTAGAAAATGTTAAACATTTATGGAAATGAAGAAATGTGCAGAGCATACAGCATGAGACAACAGATGATCTGGCCAAACAGGAAGTGATTCAAATGTGGAAAAATTACTAAGATTATGAGAAATAATTGTTCAAATAGGGCTGAAAGACATTGAGGGTCCCACATTATCTAGACAATCGGTTCAAAGATGGCGGTAAGGTTGTCAGCCACATGGCTCTGCATTGCCTTCTGCATGTCAGTCCCTCTGCTATATCAGTTACACCAAGCAGCTCTTTCGCTGTGCACAGCATGTGCTCACAATGTGACGTAAAATTTACATACATTAGAAGTTTCTGCACTAGTGGCATGTGAGGTCTCAAAAATAACAACTTCCATTAATGATTACTAACTCAGCTCCCTTGAGTTACTTATGTAGCAGTAATTAATATTGTCATGTGTTGGGTATATGTCACGCGGCGAGTAACTTCACGCCATATGGGATATAGCGAATTTATTGCACATTCGCTCTTACAATCACACAATTTACAATCTCACAATTACTGCCATCAGCAGTATCACAAATTATCACATCAAAACCTTTAACCACGTGTTCAGGTCTTATTCCCGTGACTGCTGCTATATTTCAACTGACTCCTTAGGCAGTGTGGTTCTCTTATAAACCCTCAGCCAGACAATGGGAAAACACCTCGCTTCCTTGTTGCCTAGTTGCTGTGTTTACAGGTGTTGTTGGGTAACGCTGTTGAGAGTTGTTTACTGCTGCATAGCAACTGTGGCATCCTCCACTACGTCACTGCGGGGGAAGGGGCGGAGTGTTCACTGGCCTGTTACCGTAGTGGTGACAGCGCCTGATCTCGTTACATCACCGCTGGTGGGGGAGGGGATGTCCTCCCTAGCACAATACGTCACAATACGTCTGAAACTGAAAAAGGGGCATGCGGTAGCATAATTGGTTGAGGCACTATACTACAAGCTGGAAGGTCCCTGATGAGCTCACTGGATTTTTTTTCAGTTGAAATAATCCTTCCAGCGGCATTATGGCCCTGTGGTCGACTCAGCCTCTAACAGAAATGAGTACCAGGAATATATTTGGAATGTTCTTGGGGGTAAAGAGCGGCCGGCACGTAAGGCTGACAACCTTGCTACCATCTATGAGGAAACTGTCTAGAAAATGTGGTAACCTCAACATCTCACAACCTTATGGGCCTCCATGTCCTGTTACAGGGATACCTTTACCTGTACTTACTAAAACTGAAAGACACACTGCAAAAATACATTTCTTGAAAGAAGACAAGCTTTGCTTCATGCTGGTGGGAATACAGGGTTTAATAAACTGACTGGGTGGATGTGGGTCACTGCCCTGAGGTATATACAATGGGGTACCCAAAAGAAACCGAACTAATATTTTTGTGGGCAGAGCTTTTGTAGTACAGCGTTTTGCCGCTATGAGCGCATAGAGCTAACATTCCTGAGTCGATAAGCCAACTACCGTTGCTTCAGAAGGTAAGGACTAGTTTCGGCAGAGTTTATAGTGACAACTGTTTTGTGTGATCGTCGTTTTTGCAATGGCTGATTTACGTGAACAGCGTGCGGCGGTGAAATTCTTCTGCTTTTTGCTCGGGAAAAGTGGAACAGAAACTCTTGAAGTGTTAAAAATGACGTACAAGGACGATGCTATGGGGAAAACTCAAGTGTTTGAATGGTTTTCCTGTTTAAAAAATTGTGAAATGTCAATTGATGACAAACCTTGTTCTGGTCGTCCTTCCACGGCCCGAACACATGAAAATGTTGAAAAAATTCGTGAAATCATCAAGGAAGATCGAC
>NW_019731241.1:220603-257053 GCF_002891405.2 Cryptotermes secundus | reverse complement strand
CGGACTTCTATCAATCATGCGAAGAATGTTCTCTCGTGTGTTTCTCATTTGTACATCCTCCCTTTCCGACTGCACAGAAACACTCGGAAGAGAACCAGTCTCACGCAATGTCTGGTGAATTCGCGTAAATACACTTCGAGATGGAATCCTTCGATCGGGAAAACGCCTTTGGTACTCTTCAACAGCAGCACGTGCATTGCCACCGCAAAATCCATACACAAAATGCATATCACAATACTCGACGTGTGAAAACACAAAAGGCATTTCAGCAACTCATCACACAACTAATTTACCACCCATTCACGACCCCGCCGCAACGTAATATGTAGGCTCTGGTAGGTTGCGCATGAGATCATGGCTAGTGACTCACAGCACTCAAGGACAAACAGATAACAGTCACAGCTGACTGTCCACAGTGCGTGGACCTGCAAGAAGACCACACTTTTCTCGGGCCATTATCTCCGTAACCGTTCAACTTTGGACATAGGTATTTTGGGTTATATCGGCATACTTTAACATAAGGAACACCCTCCCGAAGTTTGGTCCATTCCTCCTGGGACACCCTGTATATAACAGGAAAACACAGACTTACCAACCATTCGACACACATTTGGGTTGCTTCAGCAGGATGGGGTCAACAAATTCCAGTTCCAGCCAATCAATTTAGAAGTTCTAATGCCAAATATTAACCAACTGCACACAGCTGCACCTTTCCAGAGAAGCTGCTAGTTGCTCAGCTACTCAAGTATCAAAATGTTATAGAATGCAAGGGTTCATTACCATCGCTGCCATGTTCACAGCCAGACACTGGCCCCTATCCTGAGCCAGATGATTTCACTCCATATTCCCTTCTTTAAGCATACAGAATACACAGCATCAGCCTATGTTCACAATATTCTGAGGGCAACTGCAACTTGCAAATCCATTCGTGCACTGCCCAGTTTTATATGGTGAACACACATTCCAGGACCATGGAGCAGGATCTGTTCTGGTGATGCAGCGACAGCCAACGTGTGGTGACACGAGGCAGAGCTCTGCTGATGCAAAGTTATTGAGGGATGAATGCATGGTACATCTTATGCAAAATGAAGCAAGCTTTCCTTGACAAGAAAAGTGCCAGTAACCAGAGATCACTTGCTCAGAGTGACCGAGAATTAGCTTCGGTTATGATGCAGTTCATTCAGGCAGTGAAGAAAACAGGTATGGAGGGCAGCCCTAACTGCACTGAATTAAGTGCAATTAAAAGCTATTACTTGTATGTCATTCCACTATATGAAACCTCTGAATTCCAATTAATAATATTAATGACATTGCCTAATTTTATTAAAGAATATTTCACAATTTTCAGTCGACTATTTCCTTCTTAGGCAAAGGAGACCTAAAGCAAAATGGAATGCCTCAGCGCCAAACCACTTTCTCTTTTGATCTCATGACAGACTGCTCAGTTTCTCTGCTGATATTCACAATGAAAAGATGTAAGCAAGTCTTTCATGATCTTTCAATTAAATTCTCTGTACTACTTCATTTCTTCACAAGCAGAATCAACACACCTTTATTTAACTTTCTTTTTATAATCAATATACCAAGTATCCCGCAAACAGATATCTCGTCTGCAATGTCCAATATAGCATAGTTTGTATTCATATGACCAATCCATAACAGATATCTAATTACACTCAATCCAACCTATATATCAATCTGAAACTAAGTGGATCAATGAGTTTACTAACATGTAATGGCAGAAGAGCACAGATAACATACAGCAAAAAGCATATGATGCTGCTGAATTATGTATATAAGCTGTCGATCTATTTCAGTGATTACATTCTACTAATCATTAGCTTCCAGTGCTGAATTAACATCATAACTTCAGGAGAATGTCATGTCATGTCTGTTTCCACTCAACAAGACAGGGGATACTGTGCACATTCAGCAATCAGAATCAAATGGAACTCACTTGCACAGATGTTTTGTACCATGGGACTCAGTTCATTTCCTGTCAGTTAGAAAGGTTAGGAACAGCAATCAACTACAATATACTGTAGCATTCTACGAAACTGAAGCATCTCACACACAGCAAAAGTGTCTTACAACATGAAAAACTGTGGCATGCTACAAGTCACATACTGTTCCTTTAGTGTAAACCAAGGGTCTCCAAACTACGGCCTGCGAAAGAATTGTGCAGAAATGCATCAATTGAACTAATTTTCCAATGAGTACTGATAAATGTGATTCCGAGCTTATTGACCTGACATATTATACTGCAGTTCGATGGCTTAGCTGTGGAAAGGTTCTTTCGCGCTTCTTTCAGCTCAAGAATGAAATTGATATATTTCTTAGCGAGAAAAACTATCACGAACCACTTTTATCAGATACCGAGTGGCTTTGGAAATTAGCATTTTTTGCTGATCTGGTGAACCATATGGACCATTTGAATTTAAAGTTGCAAGGTGAAAATAACTTAGTCTGTGATTTATTTGCGCTTATCAAGGCATTCAGAGCAAAGTTGATACTTCTGGAAAGCCAAGTGAAATACTGTAACTTTGTTCATATGCTATACTGTGCAGAGTTGCATAAAATGGGTGAAGCAGAATTTCCTTCCTCGTTTGCAAATTTAGTCATTTTAGAATTAGAAGAACAATTTTGGAAGGGATTTGATGATTTGGATTCCAGTGCTCAGGAAATTAGATTGTTTCAAAATCCGTTTCACTGTGATGCTGCAGATGTCCCAAGTCAAATTCAAATGGAAATTACTGAACTTGAGGAAAATTATCATATTAAAGATAAATACAAGGAAGGAAATTTGATCGAATTTTATAAATTTCTGAACTCTGAGCAATTTCCAAATTTAAAGAAATTTGCTTGTAAATTTATCTCCATTTCTGGGATGACGTATTTGTGTGAACAAACTCTTTTCCCAGATGAAGTACATCAAGTCTAAATACAGGGCAAATTTATCCGATGAACATTTAAAGTCGCTACTTGTGATTAGCGTTTCAAAATTTGAACCTCAATTTAATCAGATTTTAAGAATGAAAAAAGAGTTCCACCACTCACCTTAATTATTTTATTATAATTTGTGATGAAAGTATGAGCATTTGCTGCTACTGTCTGTTGTCATTAATATATGATAATTTATTCTGACGTACTTTGTATTTAGTTTCTGAAATTCTGTGCTTTCAATAAAACTCGTATACCTAAAGTTATTAATTTCTCAGTTTATCCGGCCCGTTGAAAGTGCTGAATTACCTAATGCGGCCCACGTTTTGAAAAGTTTGGAGACCCCTGGTCTAAACCCATCTCTACTGCTCTATGATTTACTACACACATCAACATGTATGCGCTGATGTGTTTTCAGACTACTCTGATGACTGAAACACTTATTACACTCATCACAACAAAATGGCTTCTCTCCACTATGTATGCGCTGATGTCTATTCAGATGACTCTGATCACTGAATGACTTATTACATACATCACAGCAAAATGGCTTCTCCCCACTATGTATGCGCTGATGTGTCTTCAGATAGCTCCGCACACCGAATGACTTTTTACATACATTACAGCAAAATGGCTTCTCCCCAGTATGTATGCGCTGATGTGTCTTTAGACGGCTTCGCAAACTGAATGACTTATTACACTCATCACAACAGAATGGCTTCTCCCCACTATGTATGCGCTGATGTGTCTTCAGATAGCTCCACACACTGAACAACTTTTTACATACATCACAGCAAAATGGCTTCTCCCCACTATGTATGCGCTGATGTGTCTTCAGAGGACTCTGCTGACTGAATGACTTATTACACTCATTACAGCAAAACGGTTGCTCCCCACTATGTATGCGCTGATGTCTGTTCAGATGACTCTGATCACTGAACGACTTATTACATACATCACAGCAAAATGGCCTTTCCCCACTATGTATGCGCTGATGTGTCTTCAGATAGCTCCACACACTGAACAACTTTTTACATACATCACAGCAAAATGGCTTCTCCCCAGTATGTATGCGCTGATGTGCCTTCAGACGGCTCTGCAGACTGAATGACTTATTACACTCATCACAACAGAATGGCTTCTCCCCACTATGTATGCGCTGATGTGTCTTCAGATGACTCCGCTGACTGAATGACTTATTACACTCATCACAGCAAAACGGCCGCACTCCAGCACGTACACACTGATGCCTCTTATAGCCAAATGACTTATTACACCTGTTGCAACAAAATGGCCGCTCCCCAGTATGTATGTGCTGATGTGCTCTCAGAATTACCTTCTGACTGAATGATTCACCACACTCATTGCAGGAATACTGTCGCTCCTCACCATGTACAGGTTGAAGTTCATTCAAATTACCCTGGAAAATGAGAGTAAATAACATGAAAAATCCTAATAGGAAGAGAAATAAGTTTGAAGCCCCAATACAGTGAGATGTTAAATTGGTAGGTGTGCGAGTGGTGAGAGGGAGGGGAGGGAGGGAGGGACAGAGAGAGCACACACCCCTTTTGTGGTGTGTGCCTGAGTCCATCGGCATGTATGGAGGTTTCTGATTCAACAGAAGTTAAGCTGCACTGCCACTGTTTAGCAGATTGCAATATTAAATAAAATTATGCATTTGTAAGGCTGGACAGGCATCTGATTAATAGTGGATAGGCTCCATAAATGAAATAACAATAAAGGCTGAGCTAAAAAAGGATACTAAGAAAGGCTGCAAATGGCCCAGCAAAATCCCCAAAACAATATATTGTGACATGTTAAACTAATGTTGGGCAACGGGATATGGAATGAGGTTACACAACAGTAAGGAAAGCGGTGTTTGTCTGTGCCGTACCGTGCCGAGCCAAGCTGAAGTGTGCTGGTTGCTATGCAGCGTTGCCCAGCAATGCTTCTGTAAACACGGCGATTATGCAACAGTGAAGTGAGGTGCGTTTTCTGCTGTCCGACTGAGGATTTATATGAGTATCTGAAATGCCTGTTGTCAGTCGAAGTCGAGCAGTATCGAATATTCAGTATTGAGTATTGAGTATGAGTTACAAGGAGTATTTAGTATGAGCTGAAGTCTAGCAGTCGCTGAGTTCAGTTGTATCAAGTGTATCGAGACAGTGTTCGGTGTTAGCTGAAACGTAGCAGTCGCCTAAGACAGTGGCAGTTAGTATTCGGAGTACTCAGCGGAGCAGAAGTCAATCAGTCGTGAGAAGAAGAAGAACCAAACGCGTGGTTAGAAGATTGTATGTGTGATAATCAGTGATAGTGTGCAATAACTGGGAAGTCAGCCAGTGAAGACTTATTGTGTGACTTGAAGACTTTGTGTGTGCTGTAGTAGTTATATTGGCAGTGTGTAATTCAGAGAGACGTGTATAGCTCCCGTGTTATAAATATGCGAAGACTACTTAAGACAGACTGTTAAGAGATTAGTGTGTAGTGAAGGTAAGTTGTGTAAATCAGCAAGAGTGTCATAAGTGATTGTAGTTACGACTTGTAATTGGTTAATAAACCGAAGTAACAATCTGAATGGGGTCTTCAGTAGACAAACACGTTACAATATAGTATAGTGTCAGTTCAATAGACATGTCCACCCTGAAACAATGAACAAATCCATATGAGTCATCTCATAGGATGCCACACAAGATTCCTTGACAACTTATGGCTTTGCCACAAAATGGCCACTACTTCTTGATGTGTGAAATGGTAATGGACACACCACTCTGTGTAGAAGCAGGACTACGAATGCCTTGAAACAGCTACATGTGTCATGCAACTGTGCCTCATTTGAAGCCATGTTAACATGATTTCCTGCTTCCTGATGGAGCAATTCCCCTTAAAGGACAAACTTCCACCCACAACAACTAATGTAAACAAGAGTTAATACAGACTGCTATAGCAGAGGTTACCACAAGAGTCTGTAAACTGAGAAGGTAGTTTGTCATCCATGAAATATTTTATAAATGGAATTGCAATCCAACATACCACAAAACAACTTCTGCACTCATTCCAAACTAATCATTATACTGCACTAAAATAACAATATTTTACATGTATAAATTTAATACATCAGAACCTTGAATCTGCAACTATCACTACCATCCAAAGTATAGAGTACAATAACTTTACATTCTGTGTGCGTGTGCGTGCACTGAAATTTGGAAGGTCCTGCCTGATGGTTTGCATTTCATAAATTTGCTTGGTTCCAGCTTATCAAATTCGTTACTGCATAATAACACACCTTCCAAAAAAAAAAAAATAACAACAACAATTAAAACCCTACATACTTGAGAGTGTAGAAAGTTCTTTGCTCATGTATAACTGCCGAGACTGCGTAATTTTGTAGCTATTCTGGTTTATGTTAGTGTTCCTATTTCTATGCAGATTTTGTGTAGCACGATTGACATTGTGACATATTTGGGCTATGCAGGACACCCTCTCCCTGCCAGCAGCGACACAACAGCTTCGGAGCGCTGTCGCTGCTACAGTAACAGACCAGTGAACACTCCGCCCCCTCCCCCGCGGTGACATAACAGGGGATACCGCTGTTTACACAGGCAACAGGGAACAGTATAAAAAGCTGGCTGAGCAGTATGTGACAAGAGTGTGTGATCAGGAGTGACACAGTGTGGATCGTGAAGTTGCCGAGAGCTGTGGATGTAATTGTGATACTGCCGATTGCAGTAATTGTAATTGTGAATTGTGTGAGTGTGAGAGCGAGCCCTCAATAAATTTGCTATATTCAGTATGGCGTGAAGTTATTTGTCGCGTGACATACACCTTACACGTGACAATATATTACTGTCTCATAGCCTGCAAACATAACATGGTGTAATTACTTATTTCTCTTTAGCTTCTGTTGGGTGAGGGGGCAATGTCACCAGATTTACTGCAAAATTTTTCACACCCATCCCTCACTTGATAACATGTTGTGTGCTGTGCTGGTGATGTGGTCGTTGTCTGCAGTGGTACTGGCAGGAAGATGTACAGTGTTTAACACAGAGTTCGGTGTATGTTCTTTTTTCTTTTGGCACTACAGCCCCAATTTAGGCCTTGGCCTACCTTCAAGACACTCTTGTTTCACTTTGGTTTACCAGATCTCAGACGTCTGGTAGGATTCCTTGGGCGGGTGATCAGCTCGTCGTAAGGCCTCTACCTGTACACAAACACACCACACATTCATGCACTGAGTGGGATTCAAACCCACAATCCCAGCTTCTCGCTAGTAAAGACAGGCAAACTCCATAACTGATCCCAGTGGTGTCTGCAAGCTCATGGAATGTTTGGTGACAGTCTTTGTGGACGAGTTCTCGAATTCTTCAACATTTTCTGTCATTTTGCTGGTGCCTGTTCACTCTGAATCTTTGTCATCTTCAACTGACACTTGACCGGCCTTGAAATGTGAATGCCAATCAAAAACCACTGTCCCACTTAAACAATGTTCTCCAAAAGCCTCATGAAGCATTTCAAGAGTTTTGGCAGTGAATTTACCAAGCTTCACGCAAAACTTGATACAGATGCATTGCTTGATTTTGCCATCCATCACAAAATGAAACACGAAGTCAAAAAAGCACTCAAGTAAAAACAGTGCATGATAAGAGCATGGTATCATGTGGCAGACTGATGCAATAGGCTTTTAGAAGTGTGACCTTGCCCTCCCTCTCATCTTCTTTCACCATGGCAGTTACAACAATAACAGTACGGGAACTTTTGAATACCACTTTGTAATGAATAATGCTTTTTTGTCTTCGTTATGTTTATCTTTGAGTAGATTTATCTTTTTGTATCTATACAGGGAGGTTCTTATGGGTGTGACTGGTTCATGGCTCTGCACTTAACGGCAACCAGCACACAGTCGAGTGTGAGTCAAATATGAATTTTGCCAATTAATTAGCATGCCTGATGGTCAATAACGTTTGGAATTAAGGGGAGTTATTAAATTTGTGGATGGCTTCATGGTATTATGTTTCACGGCAATCAACGCAGTTCATGTGTGGGAATGTGTTTATGATTTGTCAGCAGTGGGTGGCAGTTATCAACTCCATTAGTCATCTGTTCTCTTACAATTAGTGAGCAATGTGTTCTATCATGATGCAGTATACTTTAGAGCAATGTGCATTTCTGTATGACACTTATGCCAAATACAATTCTGCTAGTAAGTGCTGGTGAAAATTTTGTGATGAAAAGAGTCCCAGGACACAAACAATTCACAATTTGTTGAATAAACATTGATTAACGAGACTCTCAATCGACAAAAAAAAAAAAAAAAAAAAAGAAGTGCCCAGTGCTCAATGTCTAGCTCAAAGAGACAGGAGTGTCACAGGAGAGTGCAAGAAGGGCAACACAACTGCCGCAGCTTAAACCATATAAGACAATAGTAATCCATGCCTTGCAGCTGTGCGATCCAGCTAGCAGGGTTCATTTCTGCAGTTGGTTTTTATAGTGTATCACTGAAGATGAGATTCATCTGAAACTAACATTCTTTTCTGATGAAGCATGGGTTCACTTGCAGGGATACATAAATATGAAAAATAATCGCTACTGGAATTCACCGAATCCACATCTAACCCATGAAGTATGGCTCCATCCAGTGAAAGTTGGAGTCTGGCATGCTGTAAGGGCTCTACCTGCGTTTTTTAATGGAACAATTAAATGTGAAAGATATGTACAGGTCATTCTCAGACAATTCTTTTAGCCCTTTCGCGCGGTCATTTAAATTCCGCTGCCGTCTCTCCGGCGGTAATATATTCAGCTGGCCATTTAAATTTTGCTCGAAAATGATTTATTCATCATTGTTCTTAAATTATATGAGATAGGAACATGAAACTTTCACTAAAATGATCTTAAAAGGTGGTTTTATAACCTTACCTTATAATATGAGCGCCCGGTATCTCGGCAATGGAAGCAGGTGTTTAGAATTTGAGCACTGTAAGGTAGGCCTTGAAGCATTCTTCTAACACAACGCTGCCCCACATTCACCGCTCCATTATTGTGTATCTTTTCTTTGGCTCTTTTTTTTAACCACACATCTTCTGTGCGGCCTTGCCTTCTTCCCCGTGAGGGGTATACGTTCAAGGAAATGTCTTTCCGTGAGCCGTTTAGTTGCCAGGTCAGCTGTAGTAAATTCAACGTCACGAGTTATCATAACAAGGGGTTGTTGCTATGCCTTTGATATTCCATTCATTTTGGCGGCAGCAGATGTCGTAAGGGTGACCACAGAATTCATGAAGTTATTCTAAGAACTGGCTGGTATGTAGTGCACGAAAGCAGAGCTTAGCTGGCTCAAAAAAAATATTTATGGTCATCCCTCGAAACGACCACCAAGGTCAGTACGATAAAATGGCGTCAACTGGAGCGATAATACATGAAGGAATGAGTTCTTTTCCCCCCACACACACACCAGTATCGTCATAGGGGGTGACCACAGTGTTTTGCCTTAATTCGTGACGTTTTTCCAAGAACTCGCTGCTATGTACTGTGCGAAATCAATCGATCTTGCAAGAATAAATTTTTGGACATCCCTCTTCTAAGAATTCCAATTGAGTGTGTTAGTGTGGCCAGCTCAGGGCAATATGATATTATAAACACAGCACATATCACGTCTCTGCTGTCTATAACTTCATAGGAAAGAAAACACGACATTCATAACAGTTTGAATGACGAAACCTCTCCCAAGAGCAACAGGAATTTTGCTGCAAGACAGGCATATGTAACGATGACTTAGCGGAGAAAAACTCGTGCCTCATTATATACTGTCCTTCTGACAACAGGCCAGTGAAAAATCTAACAATCTACAGCAAAACCATCAATTATTATGGGCGTTATAACATAGGTGTGCAGCTGGACGAAACATAGACGTCGAACCCCCGCAGACGATTTAAATACCTCACGAAACATACACGTCAAACCACGCTGAACGGTTAGGAGCTACAAAAGAAGACTCTATGGCTGGTTTCAGCAAGACTCAGCTACTGCCCACATTTCACATACATCTATGCAGGATTTTTCTGGTATCTTTAGCAAGAGAAATATCAGCACTCGTACAATATGCGCCAAAATGTGCTGTACTGAAACTCACGCATCTTGAATGCACACATGCGTTTGTTGACGGGGCATAGATCCAGCTGCACATGTTCCCAGTAGTGAAAAGGAAGTTGTGTTGTGCAGCTGTTGAAAATGGCTCTCTCGACAGAGGAAAAATATTTATAGTTGAGTATTATTTCCGCTCATACGGAAATGGTTGTGAAGGGCAACCAAGTTTAAAAAGGTGACAGAACAATTCCAAGAGATTTAATAAGATGACACCAAGTAACACAGTTATGCTGTCTATTGTTACGAAATTTTGCCATTCTGGTAGTGTACTGTGTCAACTGAAGGGAAAGTATGGTTGACCAGTAACTGTTTCAACAAAAGAGAATCATGCACATGTTCTTCAGCAGGTGCTGCATTTGCCCTGATGAAGTCTACGATGATCAGCCCTGAAACTGAACGTCAGCGATACGTCCGTTCACCGATTAAGGACATAGGTAGATTTCCATACCTGATACAGATTGCACAATGCTTCACAGTCAGATATGTGAGCCAGGATGGTGTATTGTTGAATATTTTTGGCCATGGTGTACGAGGATCCACATTTCTTGAGGATGTGTGGTTCTCCGACAAAAGTCACATTCACTTGGACGGCCACATTAAATGCCAGATAACTCGTTTTCAGCGGCCAGATATTATCATCCAGAAACTGCTACATAGTACACGTGTGACGATATGGTGTGCGGTCTCAGCACACAGTAGTTGGTTAGTTATTTGGAGAGGGTGGGTTTCCCATGCACTTAGACCTGTATTGGTCCACTGTGCTTCCCTCTATGATTTTTACCAGTCTCTATATCCTACCGGTATTGGTACTTACCATCAGTCCCGCCCAGCCAGCGAGACCGGCTCTACTGGCTGAGAGGTATCTATAATGCTTCCCCCATCTACCAGAGGTATTAGAGGCTGCTGTTGGGCGGGAAACGTCCGCAATTTGGCTCAGTGACCTCCTTTGGAGATATGAGGTTCTTTTACGTGCCGTAAAGCTACGACACGGGACCCACGGCTTAAGTCCCTCCCGGAGGACTTGTTCCCTAATTTTTCCGCCCTTAAAAATTCGACGACCTCCGCCGGGTATTTGAACCCGCGTACTACGAGTCATGAGGTGGGAACGTTACCTCTAGACTACGGAGGCCGCTCAGCACACAGTATATTAGGCCCCTATTTCATTGAGGATGAGGAAGGCAATGCTCTTATCATCACCCAAGAACGCTACAGGGAGATGGTGATCAGACCATTTCTTCAGGGTTTGAGAAGGTTCTGTTGTGAAAGGGGCCTTCACATGAATAGACAGTGGTATCAACAGGATGGGGCAACTAGCCATACCGCTCAAGGATCTCTAGCCATGTTCCAGGAAAATTTTCCAGGATGAATCATCTCATGTGGTACTGACTTCCCATACCTGTCCCATTCACCGATTTTTTTTTTAATTTGCTTGGTGGGGGGGGGGGGGGGGTGGAGTCCAACTGGGTCCACTCAGCATGGCGGTCACTGACTGGCCTATTGTAGTCTGCCCTGGGTGATTATGATGGAGAATTTGATGTAACGAAGATTTGCAGGGAAAACTGAAGTACTCAGAGAAAACGGGCCCCAGCACCACTTTGTCCACCACAAATCCCACTTGACCAGACCCGGGATCGAACCTGGGCTGCCACAGCGAGAAGCCAGCGACTACCTGGTTGAGCTATGGTGCGGCCTTCCCCCGATCTTACACCACCTGATGCCTACTTGTTAGAGGAGTGTGTGTTCAACTGTGAATATCTGCCGAGAACTGTGCCTGCATTACGTAAGCAAATCAGCTCCTTTTGCAGGAGTCTACAGCAATCTTTGTCCCAGGCTATCACTGAGAATCTGCGTGAACGATATGAACACCTTCTACAGTGAGGCAGTGCACACTTTGAAAACTTACATTACACATACCATGGTAAATCAACATGCTAATAGTGTGTATGTTAGTTTCTTTCAGGAGAAATAAACCAACAGATGACAACAAGGTAATATTGTTTGCCTTTTCATTTCAGTACTGTATTTTTGGCACATTGTATTTGGCAGGCACATTCACCCAACCTTAGTTCTTAGATATTTTAATCTGTGGTTCTTCGCAGGACAAAGTTTAAAACAGTAAACCCCATTAAGAACTACAAAAAATATTCATAGGGAAATTGCAAAAATTCTGGCACAACAGCATTAAGGGTTAATCAGAACTCCTTCTGCTGGTGCAAGGAATGTTTACGTGTAGGGGGACAGCATTTTCAACAACTTCTGTGACCTGTGAATTGTATACTTCATTCCAAATGTTACTGGCCACAGGAATACTGATACACTGGCAAAATTTCTATGCACCTTGCAGCCAGTGGTGCATCAGTCATCATAAACTGGCCAAGAAAAGTAAGAACCTCCGTCTATATTTTCTTTGAAGTTCATTAATAGCTTTATTTGTGTTTAATTACATCCATTGTATACCCTACTTCACCACAATTGCGTCTATACTTTAGGATGTGTTGCCAATGCCAATTCTTCACTATTGCTATCTACATCTCTTGCACATTCTCTGTATCTAATGTTTAGTCACCATTCTATCTAAACGAAAACAACAAAAATCTGTCATGACAACCAATCACCTGACAGCAGGTACAGGGTCAAGTCCAACAGTGTCAGGTAAAGTAAAAAAAAGTAAAGCTATCCAGGCCGTGAAGACCCATTTGGTTGTGAGACGTTGAGGGTCCCACATTATCTAGACAATCAGCTCAAAGATGGCGGTAAGGTTGTCAGCTTTACGCACCCACTGCGCTTTACTCCCCAGGAAAATTATTTAATTAATTCCTGGTAATCATTTCTGTAAGAGGGTGAATTGACCCCAAGGCCATAGTGTGGCTGGAAGGATTAGGTTAATCGAAAAAAATCCAATGACCTCACTGGGACTTGAAACTGCGACAATCCGGCTTGTAGCATAGCCCTTCAAACAACTACATTACCGCGTACCACTAACAATGTCAGGTATATTAAATTTACTTTAAACAAAGGTAACAGGCAACACGTGCCTATAATATGTCACACAGTCACAAATCTTTAGATAATCATTAGTTATCCTATAACAAATCCTCAACATAATGACACCTCTATGATATTATACGGATACAGACTGCACTGAAGACAGAAAACAAATAAATGATAAACTTCAGCATTTATAGATCCTGGGAACTCTATGATGTAGTACCAAAGCACTGCTTAGTGGATTGTACAGACAAGGAAAATGTGAAGGATTTTTCCTGTAAAGAATTTACTGTGAACATTGAGTTTACACAATATCTATTTTCATCTATATTAGTTCTGTTCAAAAGAAAGTGGGAGTGGTACATCACACGCAACATTCAACGTACTACAGTTGTCTAGAAACATCTCAGGAAAGAAAAAAATTCAAAAGATAGCCAATTGCACAGTAGAGATGTTTCATGTTCACAGAGATGGATATCAGAAAGAGAAGAGGCATTTCTGCACATTTGTGTTATCTGCCTAACAGTGCACACACAGCTCACCTCAGGTTCAGCCTTTATTTCTGGAAATGTTACTGGGACAGGATCCTCTTCCTCTTCTGCATCTAAGGCTGCCTCAGCTTTTACATTCATGGCCTGATCTGCATCATGAGGTGTTGGGCATGTTTCACCATATGGACCCACTAAAGCATTCTCCGAATTTGTACAGTCCTGTAAAAACCATCACATCCCTCTCAGAAATGGATGCACAACACCACACATTAACCTTTATGAGACGGGCCATTTAAATTCCCGTAATGGCAGCCGGCCACAGTTAATTTAAATGTCCGCCATTTTAGAGTAATAAAAATTGTAAGCATGTTACTGAAAATGCTGTGATTTCTACAATTTTTGTGATAAACGAACGAAATAAATGCTGCTTTTATCTAGAAAGAATATAGAATCAGATATTGTAATATACAGATTTTAGAATCTGTAAAAATTGTTACATTGATTCCAAAAAAAATTTGTTCCCAATTTTGAGCATCTGTCCACAAAAAAGCATAAACCTTCTGCACAAAACGTTTCTGCAGTATAAATGCATGCTGCTGACGCACTGTCTTACTATGTCTTATCTGGCAATAGGAGAGGAAGTTTATATTTGTACTGCATATTCTCCAGTTGGAACCTTTCTGTATACAGGAGTGTGGGTGAAGTCTTATCATATTTTGTCCTTATGAAACTCTGCCTGTTTATATCTCGGACTAAACACACAGAGGTACTGTTCTTGGAATATCCCCTCAATGCCCCCTTCTTTCCTCGACCCTTCAGAATCGTCTGTACTACAATCTGAATGGTGTGATTTATGAGCGGCCTCTCAATTTCGGCTTTTTCCATGCGAAATTCGGCCATGGTGCATAGTTGAAATTGTGATGTTTTATAAGCGTTACGATTAGAGGACATCACTGGCCTACTTCCTCTAATACGAGATTGAGGTGTCGTGTGTGCTCTTCACGTGGGAAATGGGGTTACATATGAACAAAGTGCATTAATTGCGGCGTCAGACTCTGCATTCAGTGACATGCAACATTCAGTTAGATGATGCAGGAGGGAAGACAGTCTACTTATTAAGCTGGTGTCCAAAAATAATGTAAGTAGAACAAGAATTTCTATCTTAAAATTAGATTTTAAAACACTGTGCACATGCGTGGACTGCGCGTACCCATACGGTGTCGCATGGCCACTCGGCTATACTTTAAAGGTCCCCACATGGTGTCGCTAGGCTCTTAAAGGTTAAACAGCATATGCTCTCCTTGCTATGGCTGTTCCTCTCATCACACTGAACTCATAAGAGCTGTTTTGTACAGATGTTCTTCTCTACAGCTATCATTCTCACTAGAAAGTACTCTGTTCATAGCTCAGTGACCTTCCCGAGGAACTAACAGTCACTGCGTCAGTACAGAAAATATCTGCTTTTTTGGTACCTAGAAACATCATAACGGAGAGCTCCACAACTTATAACCTTCATTCACCAAGCATAATTATATGAGCAAGTGAAGGAGGATGACATGGGCAGCTCATACAGAAGGCATAGGGGACAAGAAGAATGCATATAGGATTTACTGAGACAGCCAGAAGTAAAGAGACCACTAGGAAGACCTAGGCATATGTGGGAAGATAATATTTAAATGGATCTTTAACACTTTGCAGACCACGCACACATTAATATGTTTTTCGCTTTTAAACATGGCGGACTGGTCACGTATTAATATGTTTTTTGAGCACAATAAATTGTAACACACTATACAGCGCTCCTCTGACGCCACCCAGCTTACAGCTAGTTGCCTGCTGATGTGTGATAAGCCTTTGGAATGTTTGCTGACTAATCAGTTATGTGACCTCACTGTAACTGTATGCCCCTGCAAAGGAAAATAAATGCCTTCATTTCTTTAAGCTGTATGTAGCAAGCTGTCAGTGAGTAGTGCAATATGCGAACATATAATCCTGGGAAACTTACAGAGTATGGCCTACTTGTTCATGTAGTTACTGAAAGCACATCAGGCTATACTGGAAATTTAGAAATTTATTCTGGTGAAGGAAAGAAATTACAAGAGCCTACTCTTTCCGTTTTGGAACCCTATCTTGATCAAAATTACCATGTCTATTAAGACAATTATTATAACAGTGTGGCAACTGCAGAACACCTACTTTTGAGAGAAGTAGGTGTTTGTGGAACAATTAGGGTGAACAGAGGCCTTCCTCCAGGTCTGAAAGAGGAATGTAAATCCCAGAAATGTGGTGAAACCACATTCAGGAGGAAGGGGGATATTCTTCTTCAGTCCTGGAGGGATACACGTGTTGTGAATATGATTTCTGCAATTAACAATTCGAGCGTGGTTGATGTTCAAAGGAGACATGGACAGGTAAAGAAGCCTGTTTGTACTTCCAAGTATACAATGGGGTACCCAAAAGAAACCGAACTAATTTTTTTGTGGGCAGAGCTTTTGTAGTAACGCGTTTTGCCGCTATGAGCGCACAGAGCTAACATTCCTGAGTCGATAAGCCGACTACCGTTGCTTCAGAAGGCAAGGACTAGTTTCGGCAGAGTTTATAGTGACAACTGTTTTGTGTGATTGTCGTTTTTGCAATGGCTGATTTTCATGAACAGCGTGCGGCGGTGAAATTCTTCAGCCTTTTGCTCGGGAAAAGTGGAACAGAAACTCTTGAAATGTTAAAAACGGCGTACAAGGATGATGCTATGGGGAAAACTCAAGTGTTTGAGTGGTTTTCCCGTTGGTGAAATGTCAATTGATGACAAACGTCGTTCTGGTCGTCCTTCCACGGCCCTAACACATGAAAATGTTGAAAAAATTCGTGAAATCATCAAGGAAGATCGACGATGGACTATTGAAGAAATTGTGGAGCTGTCAGGAGTGACTTGGAGCTCAATCCAGCGAATTTTGACAGAAGATTTGGGAATGAAAATTGTGGCTGTGAAATTCGTGCCATGACTGCTGACTGCTGAACAAAAACAAGGTCGCGTGGAAGCATGCTGTGCTTTGAAAGAAGAGTCCCGAAATGATCAAAACTTTTTTTAAAAAATTATCACCGGTGACGAAACCTGGTGCTATGCTTACGATCCTGAATCAAAGCAACAATCAAGCCAGTGGAAGACTTCAAGTTCGCCTCGCGCCAAGAAAGCTCGTCAGGTGAAATCAAACATGAAAACAATGCTGATTTGTTTTTTCGATGTGAGAGGAGTCGTCCATTCAGAGTTTGTTCCGCAGGGTCAGACAGTTTCTACTTGGAAGTTTTGAAAAGACTGCGCAACAGTTTGCGGCGGAAGCGGCCAGATTTGTGGCAGTCGGGTGACTGGTTTTTCCATCATGACAATGCCCCTGCTCACACAGCCCTGTCTGTACGATAATTCTTGACCAAAAATGGTATGACCCCTGTTCCTCACCCTCCATACTCACCCGACCTTGCCCGGTGCGACTTTTTTTTTGTTTCCTCGAATGAAAAGAGACATGAAAGGAAAGCGTTTTGCTGATGTTGCTGAGGTGAAGAAAAAAATGACAGAGGCACTGTCAAGCATCTCAAAAGATGAATTTAGACAATGTTTTGAAAAATGGAATAAAAGACTAGACAAGTGTATTAGTGTAAGTGGAGAGTACTTTTAAGGGGATTGAAGGTTTGTGATTAAAATTTGAATAAATAAGTTTAAAAAAAATAAGTTCGGTTTCTTTTGGGTACCCCCTCGTAATATGTTCATGAAAGGAGTTGATAGAGCTGATCGGTACTTGGCCTATTATTCTCTTCCTCGGAAAACAGTAAAGTGGACAAAGAAAGTTGTCTTGTGGCTTATAAATTGTGCCATTTTTCATTCATTTTTGGTTTACAAAAATCTAAACCCTCATTCAAAACTGAAATACAAGACATTTCTGCTGAATGTGGCAAAAGCCTGGGCTACAGACCACACGGTGGCGGGAGAACCAGCGGCAGACACAGTCTTAGTGTGACCGGGCACGCTTACTCCCACCCCAGGCAGGCCTCATGTGGACAACCCTGGGCGACTCTCGGGTGATATGCGGAAACATATCCTTGAGAAAACTGTGAAGAGTGAAAATTCCAAGGGGAAGCATCCTTCTAGGCAATGTCGTGTTTGCGCAGTTCACAAAAAAAGGATTATGACTGTCTACATTTGCAAGTGTGTGTAACGCCACTTCACAAAGGTGAATGTTTCCACACTCTCAAGCACTTCTAGGAGCATTGGTAAGGGTTCTCCAAAAGTTTTAGTTCATAAAATTAATTAGGAGATTTTATATTAATTTTTAAAATGAACAGTGCACAACTTAGGGTAGTAGGTATAAAAATGCCAGTCCCCAGGGTGATTTAATATTTAAATCGCTGGTCCGCAAAGTGTTAAGAGACACAGGATGGGGTGATGGGGACTGGATTCATATGGCCCAGGATAGGGATATGTGATGGGTTTTTGCGAACATGTCAATAAACTTCCAGGTTCTATACAATGCTGGGAAATTCTTCAGTGGCCAATCAACTGGTGGCTTCTCAAGGACTCACTCAGCTCCATGGAGTTAGTTATGGTACCTAAGGGCTCATTACTGCGATCACACGTGCTCATCATGTCTCTGTAACCTAAGTCAAACAGACCCATTACAAATGCTTCCAAAATTTTTTCTTTAAAATCTATTTTAACAGCATCTCTCCATCTGCACTTAGGTCTCCCAAGTGGTCTACTTCTCTTAGGTTTTCTATCCAAAACTTTGTATGCATTTCTCACTGTTGCATGTGCCCTACATGACTTACCCACATCACTCTCCTCGAACTCACTGCTCTCCTACATAATATCCCAAACCGTTACCACCCATGTGTAAGAAACTTCCTGCATGAATTACGCAAACATACAGAAGTTGGTCACAAAATATTTAGTTTCTTTGGACAAGAGAACTGAAATACAACAATAAAACTCTAACACAATATTTTCTTTCACAGTAGGAAACTTTTCTTCAGCTCTGCAGTATAATTCTTGCCAGTCTTGTTGCAAGAGAATTCAGAATGTTTTGTAACCTTGAAACCTGTTCATCACATGATAAATATCTTGTGGGGTTCATTGGAATTAGCTTACAAGACTCCTAGTAATTTAAATTAATGGTGCTAATAAGTGTAAGTAAATGTATCCCTGTAACAGGCCGTGGAGGCCCATAGGGTTGTGAGATGTTGAGGTTCCCACATTTTATAGAAAATCGGCTCATAGATGGTGACAAAGTTGTCAGCCTTAGGCGCCGGCCGCCTTTACCCCCAAGAATATTCCTGGTACTCGTTTCTGTTAGAGGCTGAGTAGACCCCAGGACCACAGTGCAGGTGGAAAGGTTGGGTCAATTTAAAAAATCCAATGACCTCATCGGGACTTGAACACGCAACCTGGCTTGTAACAGTGCCTCAAGGTTCTAATAAGTGTACCAGTAACTAACTGCAAAAGCGGCCTCCATGGTCTAGAGGTAACTTTCCCACCTCATGACTCGTGGTACGCGGGTTCAAATACCCGGCGGAGGTCATCGAATTTTTAAGGGCGGAAAAATTCAGGGAACAAGTCATCCAGGAGGGACTTTAAGCCGTGTGTCCCGTGTCGGAGCTTTACAGCACGTAAAAGAACCTCATATCTCCAAAGGAGATCACTGAGCCAAATTCAAGGACGTTTCCCGCCCAACAGTAGTCTCTAAAGCCTCTGATAGATGGGGGAAGCATTACAGACACCCCCAAGCTAGTGGAGGCTGAACTCGCTGGTTCGGCGGGACTGTCCCGATGCACCAATATCGGTAGGGTATAGAGACTGGTAGAATATCGTAGAGGGAAGCACAATAGACCAATACTGGTCTAAGTGCATGGGGAAACCCAACCTCTCCAATAACTAACTAACTAACTAACTAACTGCAAACAGTTCTGTGACTACCCAAGGATTTTTGCTGCTATAATTTCTCTCAAACACTCCTCCGTTTATACAAAATCTAATTTCATCTGCATTAGAACTGTATAAAGGAAATGGAAGTGGTACATCACAAGCAGCATACATTCAACAAACTATAACTGTCTAGAGACACTTCAAAAAAAGGCCTTCAAAGGTGAGTCAGCAGGACAGTGGAGTTGTTCCATGTGCACAGACAACCAGATGGAGATGGAGATGAGAGAGACAAATCCAATTCCTGCCTATCTGTGATATCTGCCTAACAGTGGACATACATAAACATACAACTCACCTCAGGTTCAGCCTTTATCTCCTGAATTGTTATTTGCACAGGATCCGCTGTCTCTTGTGAGTTTGAGACTTCCTCAGCTTTTATATTCATGGCCTGGTTTGCATCATGACTTGCTGGGTATGTCTCACCATATGGACCCACTAAAACCTTCTCTGAATTTGTAAAGTTCTGTAAAGACATCACATCTTCTATCAGTCATGGCTGTACAACACCACACATGAAACAATATATTGTAACGTGTCTCCTTGCTGTAGCTGTTTCTCATTACATCTAACCCATAACAGTTGCTCTGTACAGATTTCTTTTCTACAGACTTCATAATCTTAGGAAGTGTTAAGTTCATAATGCATGGACCTTCCTGAGAATCTAATGGTCCCTGTGGAAGTACAGAAAATATGTATCTGCTCTTTATGGAACGTAAGGACTCATTGCTTCCTGATGGAAGGATCTTCTCAATTGACCTAATCCCTCCGGCCACACTATGGCCCTGGGGTTGACTCAGCCTCTAACAGAAATCAGTACCAGGAATTAATTAAATAATGTTAATTAAATGTTAATATTGCTAATTAAATAAATAATAAGATAGGAAACAGATGTTTTAAAAATGTTGCACAGTTCAGATATTTGGGAACAACGATAACAGATCGAAACCTGATTCAAGAGGAAAGAGGTGATTGAACTCAGGTAATGCTTGCTACCATTCAGTCCAGAACCTTTTGTCTTCTCGTCTGCTGTCCAAAACCATAAAAATTAAAATATACAACACTATAATTTTGCCTGTGGTTCTGTATGGGTGCGAAACTTGGTCTCTGATATTAAGGGAGGAACATAGCCTGAGGGCGTTTGAGAACAGGGTGTTGTGGAGAATATTTGGACTGAAGTGAGATGAAGTCACAGGAGGTTGGAGAAAACTGCATAATGAGGAGCTTCATAACTTGTACTCTTCTCCAAGTATAATTAGAATGATCAAGTCAAGGAGGATGAGGTGGGCAGGTCATGTAGCATGAATGGGGGAGACGAGGAATGCGCATAGGATATTGGTGTGAAAGCCAGACGGAAAGAGACCACAGGAAGACCAAGGTGTAGGTGGGTGGACAATATTAGAAAGCATCTTAGAGAGATAGGATGGGATGGTATGGATTGGATAGATTTGGCTCAGGATAGGGACCAGTGGAGGGCTCTTGTGAACACGGAGATGAACCTTTGGGTTCCATAAAATGCTGGGGAATTCTTGAGTAGCTGCAGAATCGGTGGCTCCTCCAGAAGGGCTAACAACCTTACCACCATCTTTGAGCCAATTGTCTAGATAATGTGGGACCCTCAACGTCTCACAACTGTATGGGCCTTCACAGACTATTACAGGTATAGATTTACTTTTACTTTACGTGTGGATTCATTACTATGTTCACACATGTCCATCATAACTTTGCATCCAGACACAAACGCATTCCAAAACCCACATAACTGTATCTTTAAAATCCATCTTCGCAATTGTCTCCCAAGTGGACTCATTCTTTCAGACCTTCTGTCAAAATCTTTGTACACACTTCTCATTCTCACATGTGCACTACATGACCTACCCATATCACTCTCTTTGAATTGGTCCCTCTCCCACTAATAATGCAAACTGTTATAATATGAAGAACCATGTAAACTTCCCTGATGGATTATGAAAACTTAACACAAGCTTGGCATAAAAAGATTAGTTTCTTAAGATATGAGAAATGACAGATGACAATAAAACTCTTGTCTGTGCACACAAGCACAAAACACTCACCATCCTTTCTGTCACAGTAGGAAATGTTTCTTCAGCTCTCTGTAGCAGAATTCTCGGCATTTCTGCTGAAGAGAATGCAGAATCTTTCATAACCTTGAAACTTTCATTTTATCACACATAAGGCTTTTTGGTTGGCAAATAAATTGATTTACAAGAATCCTAGTGATGTAGCATCATATTTCTAACAAGTACCAGTACCTACCTCTCAATATTTGCCCAAGTCTGTAAGGAAAGATACTATTGTGAACAAACACATATTGACACGTTGTGTAGTCTAACAGATTGTTGCTCAGTTTTGAAGAGAATGAAGCAGTTCTTTATCGACATCACTTGCGTCGTCCCATAGCTATATTGAGTTTGTAGTGAACTGTTTTTTTTTAATGAGATGTTTAATACGGTCAGTGCCATTCTTCGGCGTCGAGTGCGACGAGTGCGACTGGTCACAAACGGCCTGAAAGTTCTGAAACGACCAGAAACGACTGGCTGGTTGCGATTGGTTTCATGGAGTCGATTGCCCTAGTGCGAGAGTAGCGTATAATCGCTACACGAACACTGTTAAAAGTGTTAAAACTGTGAAACGTGTTGGCAATTTGAATATTTTCTAAACACGTATTACTGGCTGCATGGCGCTAGAAGTGTGTGGTAGTGTATCTGCTTTGTGTTTGTTTCTCACGTCTTTGTTGAGACATATGATTGAAACGTGTGGCGCTTTATTTTTGTAGGAGTATTTCAGCTTTTTAAAAAATCCTGTGCAACCAAGAATGTAATCAAATGTAAGCCATAATATATGTGCAGGAATGAGAGCGTAGGAATTGTCACATACAGCTCAGGACCTTGGTGTCACCTTTTCGTTTTTGATGTCAAGGTTGTTGGTTTCGATCCAAGAATTGAAACGCTAAGGACTGCAGAATTTAGCCATAGTTGCTCACGATTGACGAAGTACATAGAATGTATGACGACAGTAGAAGGTGTGTGGCCTCTTTTTTTTGATGCATTTGTTTTTGGACTGGGTTACAGTTAACCTTGTATCTTGTAAATACCATTTTTCCAAATCTGTATGAAGGGGAAAGTATTAAAATATAAGTATAATGGAGGAAAAATTACAGTGTGGGCATTAGGACATTCGGTGTTAATGTAATATCTAAAGGCATGGGTTAGGTCGGTGAGATAAGTGTTTCTCGGCTTGTTCTTATGCCCTTCATTTGTTTGTATGTTTATGTATTTTCTAATCTCTTTGCTCCTGCTGTTGTGATATTAACTTCAGTGTATTTTTCTTAAACTGATTGGTATCTGTGGGTGTGTTGTGCTTTGAAAGAGTATGGTTTTTAAACCTTTTTACAGTAGATCTTTAATAACGTTGGTCACACATTACGTTTTTCCTTTATGTTAAGTATGGTTTAACTTGCATACACATCCCTTTTGTACCCATTGAGTGTGAAGCCCAAAATATGTAATATGCAGCTGGAGAAAGCATAGTGATAAAATCAAATTTTACGATATTTTAAATATGTATTTTTAATAATGTTAATGTTCAAAATTTAGATATTTGAGGTTGTGTATTGATAGTCAACTATCTGTCTACAGTACATCTTTTCAGACATAGAGCATCTTGGAAAAAATTGACTTTGTGGTTACAAGTTTAGTTTGATAATGGCAAGTTTTGCAGCCCAAGCAGCTATTAGATCAAAGTGGACAGACCTGGTTGAATCATCTCCATTTGATGTTCCTGGGGAAGTGTCATCGGGAGTGAGGAGTGTTGTGGGATGGCTGAAACAGGTTAACAGACTTCTTAGATCTTATTTTTGGTTTTGTCAGTATTCAGATTCTTTGTATTCTTTCTTAAATGTTGCATTGCACTGTCTGTTGTAAATTATGCATGAACTACAGGGAGGTTCATACTACCTTTGTTGACTGGTTCATGAGTGTGTATCGTGGTGACCAGGCGCATACAAATTTTTCTAAGGAATGAGTATGTCTGATGGCTGCTAATGTATGGAATTAAGAGAAGTTATTAACTTTGTGGACTGTGTGATGGCATTATGTTTCATGGCGAGCAGTGCGGTTCATATGTGGCAATTTTTTTATGATTTGTTAGCAGTGGGCAGCAGTTGTCAGCTTCATTAGTCATTCATTCTTACTTACAATTAGTGAGCAGTATGTTCCGTCATGGTGTGGTATACTTTAGAGGAACATGTATTTCTAATTTTCATTTCATGCATCCTTTACAACCATCACAGCACAACTAATATCAAGATCAGTGCCTAGTTTCGGCTCTGGTACACATTTTGGCTATTAATAGCCATCATCAGGCAAATACATGGTTAACATATATACACCACTGAACTGCAGTACTAGTAAAATTGGATACAATATTATTAATTATATAAAAAATAATTGATGTAAAAATGCAATAAATTAGATATATAAAACAGAAGTTATTGTATAAAATAAGAATAAAATTTTTTGATTGATGTTCTACATCATTTTGTTGCATTCCCACGGCCAAATTGGAATATTTTATATTTTGTGTATATAAAAATTATATAGGAGGCTCATGATATAGATGTAGTAATATTAATGTTAATTATTTAGTCGGTGCCTTATCTTACAAAGTATTGTCCATTCTGTAGGGAATGTAAACAATTAATATATATAGTAATATAACTAATAACAGAATCACAGGGGTCAAATGCTTATTGACTTTTGTGAAAGAAATGGACTCATTGTTACCAACACTTGGTTCAAGACGCCAAAGAGAAGACTTTACACATGGAAGGCACCTGGGGATTGGAGGCGGCATCAGGTGGACTACGTCCTTGTGAAACATCGGTTCAGAAACAGTGTGAAGGATGTGAAGACGCTGTCTGGGGTAGATATTGATTCTGACCACAACTTACTGGTTGCCAAGTTTCAAACCAGGTTGAAGAAAATTATAAGATTCCAAAAGCGCAGACCAAGATGGGATTTGGAGAAGTTATATGCTCAAAGACAAAGTGTGCAGGAGGCCCTAGAGGAGAAACTCAGTGCAATTGAAAGTGAAAGCGGAAATGCTGAAGTGCAGTGGAACAATATAAAAGGATGCATGTTAGATACTATTAGCGAATTGGTTGGTAAAGAACCATGGGTTACACAGGAGATGATGAGTAAAATGGAGGAGTGAAGGAAATGGAAGAATGTAAACAATGAAGAAGGCAGGAGGAAATACAGGAGACTGAGGAATGAATCGAAAAGAGCCAAAAGGGCCAAAAAGGAATATCTTGAGAAGATATATAATGAGATTATAGAATTCCAAAGGACAGGACATTATGATTTGATGTACATGAAGACAAACGAACTAGGATGGAAAGAGAACCATGGGATTCAAAATAATGGCATCGAAGACTCCCAGGGGAATAGAATAGTAGATCAGAGGTAAGTGCTGAAAATTTGGGAAAATTATATTACAGAACTATATGATCGACCTAATCGGCCAGAAACCTTGGAAGTGGAACTGGAAGAAGTAGATACAGATGAGAAAGGACCATATATTTTACAAAGTGAGGTGAAAAAAGCTATCAAGGAAATGAGGAATGGAAAAGCCACAGGAGATGATGATGTACCTGGAGATGTGCTTATGTTACTGGGAGAAGGTGGTTTGAAAACACTGACAAAACTAATAAACACCATATATGAAACTGGGGAGTGGCCCAAGGACTTTACAGAAGTGACAATGGTTGCCTTAAAGAAAAAGACAAAAGCTACAAAATGCAGCGACCATTGCACAATAAGCCTTATTGCACATACAACAAAGATAATAGCAAAGATACTTAAAAGAAGAATCGAAAGGAAAATAGAGGATATACTTGGAGAGGATCAGTTTGGATTTGGAAGAGGAAAAGGAACCAGGGATGCAATTGGTATGATGAGAACTATAGCAGAACAAACTTTGGAGATAGATGTAGAACTGTGTGCTTGCTTTATAGACTGGCAGAAAGCATTTGACCGCGTAAATTGGACCAAATTAATGCAGATCCTAAAGGAAACAGGTATCGATTGGTGTGAAAGAAGATTGATTAGTAAATTGTACATGGATCAGAAAGTTAGAGTGTGACTGGACAGAGGGGATACAAGAAGTGTGAAGATTGGAAGAGGAGTTCGAGAAGGATGCTGTTTATCACCAATTTTTTTCAACTTGTGCAGCGAATGCCTTACCAAAGAAGCTCTGGACGGGCTTGGAGACTTCAAATTAGGAGGGCAAATCATTCAAACTGTGAAATATGCAGATGACCTTGTGTTAATGGCTAAGGAAGAAACTGTGCTACAGGGTATGATTGATAGACTAATCAAAATTGGAAGGTGCTATGGCATGGAAATGAATGTGGAAAAAACAAAAGTAATGAAAATTTCAAGACAACCAACCCCAGTCACAAGAAAGATAGACCAAAAACAACTGGAGAATGTGAAATGTTTTAAATGTTTGGGTAGCTTGTTAGCAGATGATGGAAGGTGTACGTGTGAAATTAAATCTAGGATTGCCATGGCAAAAGCTGCATTTAGCAAGAAGAAGAATCTTTTTACCAGCAAATTGGACTTAAATTTGAGAAAGAAACTAGTGGAATGCTACATTTGGAGCATTGCTTTGTAGGGGGCTGAAACATGGACACTTAGGGCAGTAGATCAGAAACACCAGGAAAGCTTCAAAATGTGGTGTTGGAGAAGGATGGAGAAGATCGGGTGGACCGATTATGTGAGAAATGAAGAAATGTTAATTAAGAGTCAGTGAGCAGAGGAATATCCTACACGAAATAAGAAAACGGAAGGCTAATTTGATTGGTCATATCTAACACGGTAACTGCCTTCTAAGAGAAGTTATTGAAGGAAAGATAGAGGGGCGGATAGAAGTGACCAGAAGACGAGGAAGAAGACATAAGAAGATGCTTGATGACCTTGGGGACAGAAGAGGATATTTTCATTTGAAGGAGAAAGCTCTAGATCGCATCAAGTGGAGGAACTGTTTTGGAAGAGACTGTGAACCTGTCGCCTTTACAGATTACAGATGAATGAATAACTAATAATATTGTATCCAGTTTTACTAGTACTGCGGTTCAGTGGTGTATATGTGTTAACTGTGTATTTGCCTGATGATGGCTGTTAATAGCCGAAACTAGGCACTGATCTTGATATTAGTTGTGTTGTGACAGTTGTAATAAAGAGGTTGTATAACATGTATTTCTGTATGATACCTACATGAAATACAGATCTGCTAGAAAGTGTTGGTGAAAATTTTGTCACAAGTTTTGTGATGAAAGAGTTCCTGGCAAACAAATCACAGTTTCGTCAATAAACTTCGGTTATTGGGGTTCTTTATAGACGAGAAACAAAAACATGAGCGGCAAATGCTTACTGAGGAAAAGTTAGATGATGTAGGAGCTAGACTTGAACATACACCCAGAAAATCATTGAAACATCCAGCTCAAGAGACTGGAGTGTCAGTGTCTAGTGTAGACGGGTTACACAACTGCTGAATCCACACCTTGCAGCCATGCAATCCAGCTAGCAGGGTTTATTTTTGTAGTTGGTTTCTACAGTCTGTTGTCAGAAGTGAGATTGATTCACAGTTGACATTCTTTTCTGATGATGCATGGTTTCACTTGCAGAGAAACATAAATAGGCATAATGATTGCAACTGAATTTCACAGAATCCACATCTAACCCATGAAGCCCTGCTCCATCCAGTGAAAGTTGGTGTCTGGAGGGCTGGAAGTGCAAGGATTGTTGGATCTGTGTTTTTTAATGAAACAATTAATTTCAAATATATGTACAGGTCATTCTTGGGCAGTTCTTTCCAGAGTTAACAGAAGAAGAAAGACTGTATAGCTGGTTTCATCAAGATTCGGCTACTGCCCACACCGCACGCATGTCTATGTAGGTTTTGTCTGATGTCTTCGAGGACAGAATTATCAGCAGTAATATTTTGTCAGCACTTTCTCCTGATCTTAATCCTTGTGATTCTTTCTTCTGGGGTTGTTTGAAGGTCAGAGTTTACAACAGTGACCCTCGAATTGAAGAATTGAAAAGAATACTTGTAGGGAAATTGCAAATATTCCTGCAGAACAGCTTCAGAGGGTAAATCAGAACCTCTTCTGCTGGTGTTAGGAATGTCTGCGTGTAGAGGGACAGCATTTTCAGCACCCTCTGTGATCTTTGAATTATAGCCATATCATTCTGAATGTTATCAGCCAGTAGGCATACACACTAATTCACCAGAAAAATTCATATGTGCACCACAGCCAGTGGTGCTGCAGTCGCCATGAAGCCTAGAGCCATGAACTGTTCAACAAAGGTAAGAACATCCCTGTATTTTATACATTAACATTTCATGACCTATATATGTGTTGAGCATTAATTTGTTACTATCTTGGTATGGCAGAGGCAGATATACAGGTTTAAATTTTCCACTTTCCAAGGCAAGGCAGGAATATGTATTAGTACTGCTCAGCAAAAATTGCTAATATTTATAATGAGTGGTGTTCTTGATTATGAACTGAACCCTTCTTGAGAAGCCGACAGTTGTGCAGCTATTCAAGAACTTCCCAACATTTTATGGAACATGAAGGTTTATTACTGTGTTCAAAAGAGCCCTCCACTGGTGCCTGTCCTGAGTCAGATCAATCCAGTTCAAAGATCCATTTTAATATTATCCACCCAGATACATCTTGGTCTTCCAAGTGGTCTCTTTCTTCTTCATTTCCCACTAATATCCTACAAGCATTAATTTTCTTCCCCATTCATACTGCATGCTGTTCCCATCTCATCATCCTTGACTCATTCATTTTAATTATACAGGGCATTCAGTCGTCGAGGATGCCTGGCTACAGCGCTAACCGGGAACATTCCTCACAGATTGCTGCTGTAACTGCCAATAGCAGAATTAGTCATTAGTGCTGATAAATGCATGCAACCTCACTAGCGTAGAGAAGATTAATTGTTTATCCATGTCTACTGTGCCCTTCCCCGCTAGCGAGAGTGCAGTCATGTCAAATTTCCTCACATCAGTTTCTGTACATGCACACATTTATAGGAATACTGTAAAAGGATAACACAAACTTTCCGTGCTTTATAACTAGTGTTGGAAGTGACCCCCTTCTGCTTGCAAACATGCCTCGCATCGCATAAATAAGTTATGCAACAATTTCTGAATTTGGTCCATGGTAATTGAACTAATTACACAAGTTATTTCATTCTGCAGAGCTTCAGTGGTACGAGGATTATTCTTGTAGACTTTTCCCTTTAGAAGAAAGCAGTATTCTGGGATGTGGCACCGTGTAGATGTGGTGTTAGCCGATGTTTCGGAGGAATGTATCGCCTCCATCTCCAGGGTAGAAGGAAAAATAAGAAAATCCGCAAGCGAAGAGACCGTGAGAACCGGTACAAGCAGACTGGTGTTGGAAATAAACACAGCTATGTGAGAGCAGTGAAGGGAGGGGGGACAAATCTACATGGGAAATCAGTGGAGAGGGAGAGGGGATGGGTCTGGGACAGAAGCAGGGTTTCGTATATGATATTGTGTTGGGGGCGAGAAAGGCAAGGTTCATGGGAGGGCATTAACCCTTAAGCTGGGGGTTGCTATATGAGTCGGTCATGGCCTGTGTAGCCCTGTGGATTTGGCGTTATGTCCTGGGGGGTTTTTAAGGGAACAGATGAGAGGCTTCCATGACTTTCTGAGATAAAACCCCCTTCTTTCTCTGTTCATATTTTCGGGATGGAGTTCAATCTCAGTGGCTTCCCTAATGATGCGATCCATGTATCGGGCCTTCGTGACAAAGATGGAGGTATTCTGAAGCTGAATGCGGTGTCCCAGATCGATGTTGTGTTGAGCTACAGCTGACTTGTCCGGATGTTCGAGACGGATGTACCGCTGATGCTCCTTCAACCTCATGTCCATGGAGTGGCCCGTCTGCCCAATATAAACCTTGCCACACTTGCATGGTGTACTGTATACAGCCGGTGTCCTTAGTCCCAGGCTATCTTTGACCGGCCAGAGGAAACTGGATAATTTGTTTGGAAGCAGACCCACTGATCTGATGTGCTGGGACAGCACTCTGCTGATACAGTTGAAAATAATCCCGACACAAGGAAGGAAGGCGACTGAGCCCGGTTTATCTTCAGGCTGGCTGGTGTTGGGCCAACAGTTGAGAACTCTATGGATCTGTTGGTTGTTGTATCCGTTCTTCCTGAATACATCCCCCAGGAACACCAACTCTGCATGTAGGCTGTCTTGATCACAAAGAGCTCTAGCCCTGTGCACTAATGTGGAAAGTGCGGCTTGCTTGTTGAATGGTTGGTGGTGGGACGCAGCGTCAGGGTGAGGTTTGTATGGGTCTCCTGTAAATATCTACTTCCAGGAAGGGGAGGTGGCCCTCAGTTTCAGTCTCCATTGTGAACTGAATGCACTGGTGGATACTGTTTAGGTGGTTGAGGTAGTCCTTAAGCTTGTCGGGCCTGTGTGGCCAGATGACAAAGGTGTCGTCCACATAGCAGAACCAGCAGCGGGGCTTGCGTGGGGCAAAGTCAAGTGCCCTCTCCTCGAAGTCCTCCATATATAGCTTAGAGATGACCGGAGAAAGTGGCAAGCCCATCGCCACACCATCGGTTTGTTCATAAAACTGGCCATTGAAGTTGAAGTGTGAGGTGGTCAGGACACGGCGGAAGAGTCTCAAGATGTCTTCTTCAAAATGTCGTCCTAGTAGATCCATAGTGTCCTTTATATGCACCCTGGTGAAGAGTGACACTACATCAAAACTGACCATTATGTCGTGGGGATCGACATGGAGAGAGCCCAATGTATGGACAAATTCCATGGAGTTACTTACGTGGTGTGGACAGTTGCCAGTGTATGTGCTCAGTATGCCAGCCAAGTGTTTGGCCAGACAATAGGTAGGAGAGCCAATGGTGTTCACAGTGGGCCTTAGTGGAACATCAGGCTTGTGGATCTGATTATTCTGTCTTCAACCTCTTACTGTATCATGACCAAGGTTGCATTAGCTGTATATGCTGTAACATTGTCTTGCTGAAAATTCCCAGAGTTGACAGTTTTCATGGAAAAATAAGGGGCCAACGATTCGCCGTGGACTTAGAGCACATCACACCCCCACCTTTTCACTGTGTAGTGGCACTTGCTATGTAGGGTGAGGATTTTCATCTCTCCATATTCTTGTATTTTGTGCATTGACATGACCACTAACGTGAAACCACACCACATCAGTCATGAACAGAAGCTGTGGATCCACGATTCCATCATGCACATTTTGCAGTGGCGAGTTGCAAAAACGAATTCTTGATACATAATCTGATTGTTTCAGCTCATGCACAACTGCTACTTTATACAGGGGAAAATTTGATTAATTTTTGTGGCTATGAAAGCACATCATAGTGAATCACCGATTTCCTCTGCAAAATGGCTGAACGATTTTTGAGTACTGATATGTAGTCATGCCTCAGTATCCCAAACTTTTTCTTCAGTCAGCACAATCCTCTTCAATTGCTTCTGCCTGCCCCTTTTCTACAAACTTGGATGCACACAACTTTGTGGGAACTGAACCATTCATTATACATGTTGTATTTATGATGAAACTTACAGATACATTTTGTGTAAGGTTTTTCCTTGCAAAAGTTTCAACATTGAACAGCTGCTGCTCTGTAGTGAACTCAATTTCAGTGTAAACATCGACCGCCTGTTGACATCTCTAACACAGACCGACTATTAATGTGACTTTTTTTTAATTCTCTTAGTGGGGGTGGAGTCCAGCTGGGTCCACTTGGCAGAGCGGCCACTGACTGGCCTGTTGTACCTACCCCGGATGATTATGATGATGGAGAATTTGGTGGAATGAAGATTGGCAGTAGAAACCAAAGTACTCGGAGAAAAGCTGCCCCAGCGCCACTTTGTCCACCACAAATCCCACTTGACCAGACCCAGGATCGAACCTGGGCCGCCGCAGTGGGAAGCCAGTGACTAACCGCTTGAGGTATGGCGCGGCCTATTAATGTGACTTAACCACAGTGACAAGTTCATGCCACTTGACAGCGTGCATTTATCAGCGCTAATGACTCATTCTGCTAACGGCAGTTACAGCAGCATTCTGTGAGGAATGTTGTGCCTGGTCAGTGCTGTAGCCAAGTTTCCTCCTTGATTGAACACAGTGTACTTTGCAAGAGTACATGTTATGAAGTTCCACATTATGCACTTTTCTCCAATCTTCTATCACTTCATCTAAGTCCAGATGTTGTCCTCAACACCCCAAGTCTGTGTACCTCCTTTAATGTCAGAGACCAAGTTTCATGCCCATACAGGTAAAATTGTAGTTTTGTATATTCAAATTTCTGCATTTTAAGACAGCAGATGAGAAGACAAAAGGTTCTGGACTGAATGGTAACAAGCATTACCTGAATTCAGACTCCTCTTAACTTCCTCCTGGACCAGTTTTTGATTTGTTGCAGTCATTGCCAGCTATTTGAACTGGGCCACATTTTCATAGGATCTGTTGTTTGTCTTTATGTCATGATTTTGCCTTGCATTCTGATGACAAGACAGCAACATACGAGGGGGTACCCAAAAGAAACCGAACTTATTTTTCTTTAAACTTATTTATTCAAATTTTAAGCACAAACCTTCAATCCCTTTCAAAGTACTCTCCACTTACACTAATACACTTGTCTAGTCTTTTATTCCATTTTTCAAAACATTGTCCAAATTCATCTTTTGAGATGCTTGACAGCGCCTCTGTCGTTTTTTTCCTTCACCTCAGCAACATCAGCAAAACGCTGAAAAAAGTTTTGTTCATTTCGGGACTCTTCTTTTAAAGCACAGCATGCTTCCATGCGACCTTGTTTTTGTTCAGCAGTCAGCAGTCATGGCACGAATTTTGCAGCCACCCTTTTCATTCCCAAATCTTCTGTCAAAATTCGCTGAACTGAGCTCCAAGTCACTCCCAACAGCTCCACAATTTCTTCAATGGTCTGTCATCAAGCTTCCTTGATGATTTCACGAATTCTTTCAACATTTTCATGTATTTGGGCCATTGCAAAAATGACGATCCCACAAAACAGTTGTCACTATAAACTCTGCCGAAACTAGTCCTTACCTTCTGAAGCAATGGTAGTCGGCTTATCGACTCAGGAATGTTAGCTCTATGCGCTCATAGCGGCAAAACGCAGTACTACAAAAGCTCTGCCCACAAAAAAATTAGTTCAGTTTCTTTTGGGTACCCCATTATACTTAGTTTTTCTGCGTTTACTTTGGACCAACCTCTTTACTAGCATTAGTTATCATCTCTGTGTTTTCGTTTATTGTACCTATTTTGTCTCCCAGTAGATTCACATCATCAGCGTAGACCAGCAGCGGATGTGTCCCATTTAATTTCAGTCCTACCTGGTTTTTCTGGACCTTCCTAGTGGCATAGTCTAAAGCAAAGCTGAAAAGCCGTGGCGATAAAGCATCATCTTGTTTTAGACTGTTCTGGATAGGAAAATTATCAGACAAATGTTTACCTATTCTGACTTAAATATACATTTCATTTAAACACATTTTAATCAGCCTAAGTGGTTTCAAGGGTATCCCAAACTCTGTCAGAATATTGTACTACAATACTTCCCTCCTAACTGAATCATAGGCTCTCTTTAAGTCTGTAGGAAAAAACAGCTTAATTCATTGTTATTGTCTTTTAATCTTCTTCCCATAATTGATTTCCCAACTAGAAGTCAGAATAATTCTGTTTCATTAAATGATAATATATTTATTGACTATTCTCAATTTGGAGAGTATTTGATCTCTCCTATTAATTCTGCTCTATCTGATCATGATGCACAACTCCTTATTATTAGAAATATCTACTTGCAAATTCATAAATATAAAATTTCAACCATTTCAACTGTGAGAGTTTTTGATGATCAGTCTTTGCTTAATTTTAAAATGCAATTAAGCTATGCAATGTGGGATGATGTATTTAGTGGTAATGATGCTGATACCATCTTCAACTCCTTTTTAAATACTAGAACATATTTGAGAATTTTTCATTCTAGTTTTCCATTAAAAAATAATTAGTTCCAAGACAAAAGTCAATAATTGTATAACACCAGGTATATAAATTTCTTCTTGATGTAAGCGGTAACTCTACTTGTCGTATAGGAATAATAATAATGCAAATTTTAAAAATTGTTAAAAATTATATTGCAGAACTTTATCTAATGTTATTAACGCAACTAAAGGACTTCATTATGATAGAGTAATTGTTAGTTCAGAGAATAAAATGAAAACTACTTGGAATATTCTTAACTCTGTAACAGGTAGAAAGGTCAGGGAATAAATCGCTTGAGTCAGTTTACACTCAACTCTCGATTATCTGGGATAATGGTGGGGATGGAAATCATGATTAATCGAAAACCCAGTTAAGACAAATCTTATTAAAAGTAGTACTGTAATACTGTACCTTCATAATACTATAGGCCTGGGGTCTCCAAACTTTTCGAACCGCGGGCCACATTAGGTAATTCAGCACTTTCAACGGGCCGGATAAACTGAGAAATTAATAACTCTAGGTATATGAGTTTTATTGAAAGCACAGAATTCCATAAACTAAATACAAAGTACGTGAGAATAAATTATCATATATTAATGACAACAGACAGTAGCAGCAAATGCTCATACTTTCATCACAGATTGTAATAAAATAATTAAGGTGAATGGTGGAACTCTTTTTGCATTCTTAAAATCTGATTAAATTGAGCTTCAAATTTTGAAACGCTAATCACAAGTAGCGACTTTAAATGTTCATGGGATAAATTTGCCCTGTATTTCGACTTGATGAAGTTCATCTGGGAAAAAAGTTTGTTCACAAAGATACGTCATCCCAGAAATGGAGATAAATTTACAAGCAAATTTCTTTAAATTTGGAAATTGCTCAGAGTTCAGAAATTTATAAAATTTGGTCAGATTTCCTCCTTGTATTTGTCTTTAATATGATAATTTTTCTCAAGTTCAGTAATTTCCATTTGAATTTGTCTTGGGACATCTGCAGCATCACAGTGAAACGGATTTTGAAACAATCTAATTTCCTGAGTACTGGAATCCAAATCAGCAAATCGCTTCCGAAATTGTTCTTTCAAATCTAAAATGACTAAATTTGCAAACGAGGAAGGAAATTCTGTTTCACCCTTTTATGCAACTCTGCACAGTATAGCATATGAACAAAGTTACAATTTTTCACTTGGCTTTCCAGAAGTATCAACTTTGCTCTGAATGCCTTGATAAGTGCAAATAAATCACAGACTAAGTTATTTTCACCCTGCAACTTTAAATTCAAATGGTTCATATGGTTCACCAGGTGAGCAAAACTGCTAATTTCCAAAGCCACTTGGTATCTGATAAAAGTGGTTCATGATGGTTTTTCTTGGTAAGAAATATATCGATTTCATTCCTGAGCTGAAAGAAGCGCGAAAGAACCTTTCCACAGCTAAGCCATCGAACTGCAGTATAATATGTCAGGTGAATAAGCTCGGAATCACATTTACTAGTACTCATTGGAAAATTAGTTCAATTGGTGCATTTCTGCAGAATTCTTTCACGGGCCGTATAAAATCACACTGGGGGCCGCATGTGGCCCGCGGGCCGTAGTTTGGAGACGCTTGCTATAGGCCTACCTGTATATAAATTTATTCACCCTCATTTTATGTCATCTCATGGCCTATTTAATACTTATTTTACATTACACTGAAGTATGAATTAGTTATTTCAATCACCGTGTTCAACAACATCCAACACTTTTTACGAATATTCACACTTGACACTTAAAAAAATGTAATATTGTCGTTTGCTTTTTTGCGGCATTTTCCTTTTTTATGGATATCCGTATGAAGCCTACATAATATTAGCTTGTCACTTAATTAATTGTTCTCTTCACTCTCAAGATAGTCTAGTAAGGATTCCATATGATTAAGAGCAGCACCATGTGATATTTTCTTGTTAGCTGCACTGTCCACCTCTTCCTGTTTCTCACTATCTTCCTGCTCTTCTGGCTGTACCCCCACTGAAGTTATGATTTCATCACTGCTTAACATTTCGACGCCTGGCTCACACGAGTCACAGTCAAACCACTCTCCTATTAATAATGTTATATTTTAGCGTCCTGTTGCACTGATTTAAGTCCATGACTTATTTCAACCGTCTTCCAGTGCATACACTCATCTATCTCACTCCTCTCGCACTACATGTTTCGGCACAAAAGTGCCATCCTCAGGTGCTTATTCGATTTACGTCAAACTAGTTCATTGCATGCCTTGCCGTCTTCATATTAAAATAACTAAAATATATTGTAGCGTGTTTTGGTGCATCACGCTACAAATAAATTCCCGTGGGGCTCAGATTCTGTAGAACTTTTATTGTTCTTCCGCTTACACAATCACGAGTACAACTACTATTCACCGTGACACCTCAACTATCTTCTGCGGCGGATGTTCCACGACACTCTACTTCGAAGGCTGGATAAAGGTTAACTCCGAAGGCTTGATGACGACTGGCTCCTTAGACGGCTGGATGAAGACTTTCTTCTCCGAAGGCTGATCCGAGACTGACTGCTTCTTGTCGAAGCCGGGCTATTTATAACCTTGGCCACTGCTAGGCAAATGAATCCTTTGTTATAACCATGGAGGCTCCTGTTAGAACTACAATGGAGCAATTGTTGTTTCCTATGCAACGGTCTATTCTAGTGTTTCCATAGAAGTGACTATTCTGGATTCCAGACACGTTACATTATATTTATCATATATATTGATAAATATTAAATGTTAAAAATATTAAAATTGTTCAGGATTTTTCATC
>NW_019731241.1:214179-220443 GCF_002891405.2 Cryptotermes secundus | reverse complement strand
TTTGTCAATTTTATGGCTATCTCATTTTCACTGAATCCAGTGAATCCATGGATTTCGTCATCTTCATTAGTGATGAAAGGCATCAGTTTCTTCCATGAATTTTTCAATACAGATGGCTTTACTGTATTCCACGCTGCTGAACTCTCGTATATGGCATCTAACATTGAAAAAGGCTTCCAGAAAGACATCAGATCATTGCCTTCATCGATGTACTTTTGTAGCAAATTTGATCTGTAGATTCTCTTCATACTTGAGATAACTCCTTGATCCATTGGTTGGATATGTGCGGTAATATTATGAGGAAAATGTTTCACAAGAATATTTCCATCATCTGACCTCAGGAGACTTTCATTAGGATGTGAGGGCGCATTCTCAATGAGGAGCACAACTTTCTCAAGTAGGCCTTGGGATTTTAGATTGTCACAAACTTGAGGCACAAATTTAAAATCAAACCATTCTTTAAATATCGCTCTATTCATCCAAGCTCCTTTCTGATTAAAATAATGGATAGGCAGACTTGAAGCTAATGTTCCTTTAAAAGGACGTGGTCTTTTTGCTTTGCTGATAACTACTGGTGTTAGTTTGTGTGTTCCTGATGCATTAGAACAGCACAAGGCTGTCAATCTCTCCTTACTGGATTTGTGACCTGGAGCCTGTCTTTCATTTTGAAGTGCCAAAGTTCTTGTTGGCAAGCATTTCCAATAAAGACCCATTTCATCGGCATTATAGATTTGTTCTGGCAGCAGATTTTCACTTTTCATGAAACTATCAAAATTGGTGCAAAATTGAACTGATGATGTCAAGTCCTCTGACAATTTCTAACCTTGAACACTAATTTCTTGTATTCCATGACGCTGCTTGAAACGTGTTAGCCAACCGGAAGAAGCGTCAAAACTTCCTTGTAGTTCAAGTGCTTCGGAAAAAAATTTTGCTTACTTAGCACAAACTGCTCGTGTTATTGTTGTTCCCTGTGCCCTTAGTTGTTTAAACCAGATCACCATTGCTTTGTCGAGATCATCATATGTTGATTTTTTCATGGTTTTTCTCTTCTTCATTCTCTTTGAATTAGAAGACGAAGCAAAGGAAATTAATTGATTCTTTTGTTTTTTCAAATCACGAACATTTTGTTCTCCAATACTGTATTGCATTGCTAATTGTTTAAATACACCTCTTTTTCCCAACTGATTGATAATTTCAAGTTTCTGTTGAATACTTAACACAACACACTTCCTTTTACACCCTGACATTTTGCTAACGCACTTGAAGATCGATACAAAGAGACTAACTGGTGTGGTGTATCTGTCCTTGAAACTTTCCACAAATCCTTGCATTCTTTCACCCCTACCCTAGAACATTGTGTTAGAATAACGGGACCAAAAAATGCAGAGCTTGGTTCACACTAGTGCAAAAATAGTATTACAACTCACCATGTGAAACAAAAGTGAATGAATGTTAAACAACATATAAGCCTCAAAAAAGCGCCGGTAGCCCCAGTTAAGCCGCAAACTGGTTTATCTGCCCCCGGATAATCGAGAGTTGAGTGTAAATGGTACTTTAACTGATAATTAACAGCTTATAGCTGATTCCTTTCAAAACTATTTTCTATTAACAGACAAAATTTCCAATATCATTAATAATGAGGAATTAGAAGATAATAATTGTATTGATTATCTATACAAACTTTTCAGTAACCCCTTTCCAAATATAATATTCGATAATATGTGGTGCGTTCCATATATAATGCCTCCTATTTTTTTGTGTTAAAATGTAACGTCTGAGCTGGATGTTGGTGGTGTAGTAGTAAAGATTGAACCTTCCTGCCAATGTGCTGTTAATTTGGTTGTCGTGCGACAGATAGCAACAGCAGAGCAGTCTACCAAAATGGCGTCTGACATAGAAATGCGTACGAAACAGAGATGTGTTATTGAATTTCTCACTGCCGAACAAATTGCAGCCATTGACATCCATCGACGCTTACTAAAGGTGTACGGAGACGATACAGTTGATGTCAGCACAGTGAGGCAGTGAGTAGTGCGTTTCAACAGTGGCAAAAGTGAAGTGCACAACAAACCACGCCCTGGATGCCCCTGCTCAGCTGCCACTCTTCCAAATGAACCACGCCTTGATCAGCTCAACCATACAGATTGGCAGATACCGACCAGGGAAGTATGTGCACGGCTTAATATCGGCTGTAATGCATTGGAAACGATGTTGGGGAAGCTGGATTATGGCAAAGTTTGTTCCAGGTGGGTCCTGTGGATACTTACAGAGGACCATAAAAACTCGTCGAATGGAAGTCTGTCAGGACCTGTTGCACCAGTGTGAAACTGAAGGTGACAAGTTTCTGGACAGCATTGTCACCGGAGATGAGACATGGTGTCACCACTACGAGCCGGAATCCAAAAGACAGTCCATGGAGTGGTGCCATCTGGATTTCCCAAGAAAAAAGAAATTCAAGACAGCCATCGGTAGGGAAAGTGATGTGCACGTTCTTTTGGGATAGGCAGGGTGTGATTTTTTTGGATTTCCTGGAGCCTGGTGAGTCTGTCAATTCTGAATGCTACAAGACGACGCTGACTAAGCTGAAAGCCCGTATTTCCCATGTCAGGCCAGAGAAGCAGACAACCTTTTGCTTGCAACACGATAACACTAGACCCCATACCAGTTTGGCTGGACTTTCCTACCACATCCACCTTATAGCCCCAATTTAGCACCTTCAGACTTCCATCTCTTTGGGCCTATGAAAGACGGACTACGTGGGCAACATTTTCCAGACAACGATGCTGTCATTGCAGCTGTAAGAAAGTGGCTAGCCTCCTCTGGCACAGACTTTAACGGGCGTGGCATACAGGCTCTTGTTCATCGCTGGCAAAAGTGCATAACGAATGGTGGTGATTATTTGGAAAAATAGCTGTAAGTAGCTGAAATCTTGCTCTATTTAACTGTGTTATTATGATTTCTGTATCATAGTTTTCTTTAAAAAAAAATAGGCATTATATATGGAATGCCCTTAGTACAATGACTGGTGAAATTAAAAAAATTACAAGCAGCATTCCATATATAATGCCTCCTATGTTTTTTAATGAAAACTACAACAGATACAGAAATCATAATAACACAGTTAAATAGAGCAAGATTTCGTCTACTTGCAGTTATTTTTCCAAATAATCACCACCATTCGTTATGCACTTTTGCCACCGATGAGCAAGAGCCTGTATGCCATGCCTGTAAAAGACTACGCCAGCAGAGGCTAGCCACTTTCTTACACCTGCAATGACAGCATCGCTGTCTGGAAAATGTTGCCCACATAGTCCATCTTTCATAGGCCCAAAGAGTTGGAAGTCTGAAGGTGCTAAATCGGGGCTATAAGGTGGATGTGATAGGACAGTCCAGCCAAACTTTGCGATGTGCGCAGTGGTCGCCAAACTAGTATGGAGTCTAGTGTTATCGTGTTGCAAGTGAAAGGTTTTCCGCTTCTCTGGCCTGATTCGGGAAATGCGGGCTTTCAGCTTAGTCACCATTTTCTTGTAGCGTTCAGAATTGACAGTCTCACCAGGCTCCAGGAAATCCAACAAAATCACACCCCGCCTATCCCAAAAGACTGTGCACATCACTTTCCCTGCTGATGGCAGTTTCTTGAACTTCTTTTTTCTTAGGGAATCTGGATGTCGCCACTCCATAGACTGTCTTTTGGATTCCGCCTCGTAGTGGTGACACTACATCTTGCCTCTGGTGGCGATGCTGTCCAGAAACTTGTCACCTTCAGCCTCAAACTGGTGCAACAGGTCCTGACATGCTTCCATTCGATGAGTTTTGTGGTCCTGTGTAAGCATCCGCGGGACCCACCTGGAACAAACTTTGCGATACTCCAGCTTCCCCAACATCCTTTCCAATGCATTACAGCTGATATTAAGCCCTGCACACAGTTCCCTGGTTGTTATCCGCTGATCTGTACGGATGAGGCACTAGTCATTGTGAGGAGGGACGCCTAGGGCGTGGCTTGTCGTGCACTTCACTTTCGCCACTGTTGAAACACGCTACCCACCGCATTACTCTGCTGATATCCATGGTATCGTCTCCATACACCTTTAGCAAGCGTCGATGGATGTCAATGGGTGCAATTTGTTCGGCAGTGAGAAATTCAATAACACATCTCTGTTCCGTACACTCTTCTGTGTCAGATGCCATTTTAGTAGACTGCTCTGCTGGCGCTATGTGTCGCACGACAACCAAATAAACAGTACATTGGCGGGAAGGTTCAACCTTTACTACAACACCAACATTGAGCTCAGACCTTACATATTAACACAGACAAATAGGAGGCAATATACAGGATGTCCCAGGAGGAATGGACCAAACTTCGGGAGGGTGTTCCTTATGTTAAAGTATGTCGATATAACCCAAAACACCTATGTCCAAAGTTGAACGGTTACGGAGATAATGGCCCGAGAAAAGTGCGGTCTTCTTGCAGGTCCACACGCTATAGCTGTCAGCTGAGACCCTTATCTGTTTGTCCTTGAGTGCTGTGAGTCACTAGCCGTTAGCTCATGCGCTACCTACCAGAGCCTACAGATTACGTTGCGGCGGGGTCGTGAATGGGTGGTAAATTAGTTGTGTGATGAGTTGCTGAAATGCCTCTTGTGTTTTCACACGTGGAATATTGTGATATGCATTTTGTGTGTGGATTTTGTGGTCGCAATGCACGTGCTGCTGTTGAAGAATACCAAAGGCATTTTCCCGATCGAAGGATTCCATCTTGAAGTGTATTTACGCGAATTCACCAGACATTGCGTGATACTGGTTCTCTTGTAAGTGTTTCTGTGCACTCTAAAAGGCAGGATGTACGAATGATAGACACATGAGAGCACATTGTTGATATGATTCATAGAAGTCCGTGTCTGTCCACTCGTAGAATCGCCTCCCGCATCGGCGTATCACGTATGCAGGTGTGGCGAACTATAGATGATGAAGAGTTATCCTTACCATGATCAAATGGTACAACATCTGAAACCAGGCGACCATGCACAGCGTATGGATATGTGCCACTGGATAAAAAGCTCATCCCGAACTGTTAAGCGTCATTTTATTCAGTGTTGAGGCGTCTTTTACCCTGGATGGTGTAAATAATTTATGAAATGTGCATACGTGGTTCCATAATAATCCACATGAGATAATGGAAACGAAATTCCAAAAGAGATTGTCCGTGAATGTACGTTTACAGTTATGTGGTCGGGTTATAGCGCAGCCATATTACGTCATTGCTCGCCAGTCATGTGTCATGTATAGTGCTTGGAAACCCTAGGGACAATTATGACATGGCGAGTGAGTATTTCGTATTTCAGNAATTTTATGGCTTTCCGTCACTCACAAGTTAGTTTGATGTTACGTACATTATTAACATTACAGAATCCACATATTCCTGCCAGTTTTAATATGTATTTTGTAATCAACAAGTGTGTAACACCGGTCAAAGTTTGACACTTCTCTGGCCATTATCTCCGTAACCGTTCAACTTTGGACATAGGTGTTTGGGTTATATCGGCATACTTTAACGTAAGGAACACCCTCCCGAAGTTTGGTCCATTCCTCCTGGGACACCCTGTATGCGGAACAGCCTTTGTAATAAATCCCTTAAATCCAAAAATTCATTTGGATATGATGAAATTTCAGTAAAAATCGTTAAAATAAGTTCTCCATTTATCATTGCTCCTTTGAATTACAGTAGAACTTGGTTATAACGTCATCAAAGGGACCTGAAAATAGTGTCGTTGTAAACGAATGTCGGTGTAACCGAAATGGGCACTTCCACAGTAGCCTTATGTTAGTCACGTAAAAATCTATCAAAAACCGAGTTAAAATGTTGCATTTTTTAGTGAAATACGTAGTTAAGTACAGATTAACGTAACATTAACGTGGAATTGCCCAAATGTGTAATATCAAAGACATATTACAGCGCTTTCACTGACAATACACACCACACTAATACTGTATATTAAAGGTAGGCCTACTCACCAAATTACAGTAGATTACATGAATTGTTGTGCCTTACTGTACCTAGATACGAGTACAGTAATCAGTTATCTTCATCTGTTTCCTGTTACTTTCCCAATACACACTTTCTAAATTACGTTCAATGTCCATATCAGAGAAATTCAGGAATGAAAATGACGTTACATACGAGGTTGATGCATTTGTGCATGTCGTACTAAGCAAGGTATAAAAACAGTTGCTTTATGAGGAATTAGTTCGTACCATTGAATATTT